>NC_133458.1:59508926-59817676 GCF_048565385.1 Saimiri boliviensis
AAAACACTTAAAGACTATTACTAAAACATGCTAACGTAAGGATGTAAATAACAGATCAGATCCCTGGAAAATAAATATACATAGCTCTTATTTTCTCATTTTATACCATTTAACTTTTATATGGTGCTGTTGGACCAAGATACTAAATGTTATGTCTGACTACCTAATGTTGTTTCCTTTTTCAAAGGGCAAAATCATTTATGGTTCTAATATGCTACAGTGAGATAATGGCTATACTCCTTTATCAGAAAATGTGTCAAATAGCTGAGGTGGGCAGTCTAAAGTAGAATAATAGGTTAATAATAATTTCCAAGAATTAACATGAAAACTTGTCTTAAAACATAAATGTAAATTAAAAACAGTAAAATGCATATTCCCCTTTTTCTCTTCGGCAGTCATTCCTTTGTACTCTAGATGCTAAATGTTGCAGCACTGTCTGCCAGTGAAACATTCCATTCTTACAGCAAATCACTGGTCCATAAAGAGAGACTGTAGTCATTCTAATGCTTCTATAAAATATTTACTTATTGGCACTGTCATCACAACAAAATTAAATTTACATGCTGTAACGATGTAAATCTCTAATTATTTTACATTTCTGGACATAGGGTATTAGAATTGTGATTGCTATATGATGTATTTTCTTTCTTTTTTTTTGGCAGTATAGAGTAATTTATTGCAAAAGAAAAGAAATATTCTGAAAGTTAGGTGCAGAATAGACAGTACACCCTGAGAGAAAGAATTCAGGGTGGGCTGCTTGTAAGGATGAGCCAACAAAGACCAGCTCTAGGGATACTCCCTTTATGGGAGTCTTACATGATTATTCACAAGGAGATGGAAACAGGTGTAACTACTAAGCATGTTCTGGGTGGTCCTCAGGGTGCACATGCACAGTAGCTGTACATATTTATTCATATGTTGCATGTGTCATTAGAATCTTAAATCCCCACCCAAGGTGTGATCAAAGTGCTCATGCTCTCTAGAAGGGAAAGTCCCTTCTGAAGATAGCTTTGCTTGAATGAGCTCAATTAGAATGTGAATGATGAGGCTTATTGTGTTGACTGTATGGTCACCATGGTTGCTGTGTCCTGAGGACAAGGTTACTTCCTTTACTACCTATCCTGCCTCAAAATCAGGTAGAGAGAAAAAAGATGCTTCACATTTTGATCACAGGAGTATTTACTCAATTGTCAAAAACTATAAGTTACTCAAAAAAAGCTTTCTTGACTCTGAAAAAACAAAACAAAACAAAAAAACCTGTTTTTAAGACAGGGTCTCACTCTATCCAGGTTGGAGTGCAGTGGCACGATCTCAGCAGGCTCACGACAACCTCTGCCTCCCGGGTTCAAACAATTCTCATGCCTCAGCCTCCCAAGCAGCTGGGACTATAGGCTCATGCCACCAGGCCCAGCAATTTTTTGTATTTTTAGTAGAGAGGGGGTTTCGTCATGTTGGCCAGACTGGTCTCGAACTCCTGATATCAGGCAACCCATCTGCCTTGCCCTCTCAAAGTGCTAAGATTACTGATGTGAGCCAAGAATCAGCAACATTTTAAGCAAACAGTTACAGAAAGATTATTTCTGTCTTCTATTAGTAAAGGTCATGCAATTAATTCCTATTCTACTAGATATTGGGACAGTAATCTTTATGGATGCATCATCTCTCTGTGAGAGTCCTATAAATTTTTCCTCTATTCTGACGACACAATTTCAAAAGATACCGGGAACCTGCATGCACATGCAACCTTCCTCCTCCCATAATCTTGTGACCTCTCATTAGCATATGATGTATTTTCTAAAGCATCAGATAATTAGCTATTTGAAGAATGATTAATTACCTATCACAAGCCATGGTAAATATGACAAGTTTAATACTGACACAAAGCCTTCACCAAATTATGTTGAGATAAATATATTTTATGTTTACAGTCTTGAAATCCCTAAGCTCAAAATTACAGTAATCTCTATTGTTTTTTGTTTCTTGTTCATTGATTGATTATCCCTTAGCCTAGAACACAACCTTGGAATACGACATTTAAATAGTTCAGGGGTGTGTGTGTGTGTGTGTGTGTGTGTGCGCGCGTGCGCACATGTGTGTGTTTATATGTATACATATATATTCTACTGGAAATATATATATTTTTTCTACTGGAAATATATATATGTTTTCTACTAGAAATATATATATATATTCTATGGGAAATATGTATTATATATTATATATATATGTATATATGTTTTATATATATGATATGAATATATTTTTCCACTGGAAATATATATATATTTTTTCCACTAGAAAATATTTCCAGCGAATGAAATATTTCTTCTTCATAAACCTAAACCACACGAAACAGCTCCCTTAAAATTAAAATAAATCAAAAAGATTTTTTGGAAAGTGCCTGAACATGGCCCTTATTTCATATAAACTGCAGAAACATTTAGTTCTTTAGATGACAATACTATGCACTATTGATTAAAAGACGAAAAATTAAGTTAAATCTGTGAAAAGAAATATTTTATCCAGTCCTCTGGAAGTTAAAGCCTATGGACTTATATTAAAATAAAAACATTTTTAATAAATGTCATTTTAAGAGGTTAACTTTTTCTTTCACTTCTCAATTCTATACATCCAGTGCCATGAGAATGGATGTATAAATAAATGGCTGATTAGATGATTTTCCAAATGGATAATCAATGAAATCTGAGCTTGTTGTTGGTGTGCAGTTGAACGAGCATTTATAGGTTTGATTCCTGACATAAGTGAGCTGATTGAAATGACCAGTAGAGGATTTTCTGAATACAAGACCATTGTGGTTGTTTTCATTAGATGATTTATATCAGTTTAACACGTGTCACAATGAATAAATTTATAAACATTTATTCATGTCAAAAGGAAAAATTAATGTTGTGATGTCAACTCCTTGATATAGTATTTCAGAACTCTTTACAATGAGCATTAACTAGTACTTTAAGCAACGGTTTCAGCTTACAGTTTAAAGAAGCCAATGAGTAAACCATACAAGTAGCCCCTATACCTGGAGATAGCTCTTTGATTAGGACTGAATTTTGCCAGAAAAAAACAATGGAGATTTGTCTTGCTCCTGTCATGTTAAAAAATAATAATAACTTAACTGTACATTTAAAAATATTATAAATAAAAGATAATTGGATGGTTTGTAACACAAAAGATAAATGTTTGAGGGAATGGATATTCCATTTCTCTTGGTGTGATTATTACACATTGTATGCTTGTATCAAAATATCCTATATACCCCACAAACATATACATCATGTATCCACAAAAATATAAAAAATATAAAAAATACTACCTAATGGATCAGAAAATTTAAATCTGATCCAAACTACTGAGTTATTCCTGCAGTTAAAATGATTTATTAGAGAGCTAAAACAATATTTGTATTTTTGTACACATTTATATTTAATCATTTGATTGGAAAGAAAGGAAGAGGGAATGGCAAGGATAATTATCTTTAGTTTCAAATCTATTTTTACTGAACTTTTATTCGCTCAAGAGAGTTATTTATCATTATTCATAGGCTAAGCTTTTATTTGCCATTTTATAAAATTAGAAGTAC
This sequence comes from Saimiri boliviensis, assembly GCF_048565385.1. NCBI lineage: Eukaryota > Metazoa > Chordata > Mammalia > Primates > Cebidae > Saimiri > Saimiri boliviensis. The sequence continues at coordinate 59,512,525 of NC_133458.1, forward strand.
CCCTTATTTTTTTTAGCCAAAAAATATACTGAAAAAACAGTTCTACAATCCACATTAATGATTATTATCGCCTATAGTCACCTACTATGCACCCACAATTTTTTTTTTAAATAACTTAAAAAAATTAGAAAAAGACTCATCTTACCACACCACACTTGTTCAAGTTCTCTCTTAATTAAAACTCTGCACATAATTCACAATACATAACAGTAACAGGAGAATAAAAGGCAATAGTGGAGCCTTATTTAGTGCAAATAAAATTGACGTTGGGTGGGTACAGGTGTGTGAAGGACACTGGCCTTGGCTTCACATTCCTCATCTTTAAAATAAGAAATAAAAGAAACATAATGCCTATAGAAAAATGAGTGGTCTGGATGACAGTCAAGCAACTGCATGTGAAAATATTTTATTAGTTATATGAGACTATAAAAGTATTGCTTAAATGCATATATGTATATACGTATATGCCTATCAATAATGTGTATGATAATATTAACTATGTTAAAAAGGTGTCAAACAAGTGTTAGAATAAATTGTGATGTCACATATCTTCTATGTCAAAATATACCCCAAATTTTCCAAATGTTTATATTATCATCATTTTAGTTGCTTATTTATTTTTCCTGGTAAAAGCTAATTTAGCATAATATAGAATCCTAAATAATTAGCAATGTGTAGAAATGTAAAGAGATATACAAAAGTGTGGCTGGGTACAGTGGCTCATGCCTGTAATCCCAACACTTTGGGAGGCCAAGGCTGGAGGATCTCTTGAGGTCAGGAGTTCAAGACTAGCCTGGCCAACATGGTGAAACCCCATTTCTGCTAAAAACACAAAAATCAATTGGGCATGGCAGCAGGCGCCTGTAATCCTAGCTATTCAGGAGTCTGAGGTAGGAGAATTACTTGAATCTAGGAGTCGGAGGTTGCAGTCAGCTGAGATTACACCATGTCAATTATAAAGTACACAACTGTTCAAAATAGAAAGGGCAGTGAATTGTTAAGAAATTAATATGAGGAAATATAGGAAACTAATTACTGTTAAATAGTGATCTGGTTTTAAACTGTTTCAGTAATACTCAATGCTCTATTAAGTCAGAACTTTCCCGTGTTAAACTTTCCCGTAGCATATAGGAATATTTAGTGTTACGTTTTTGGCAGAAGTCTTTCAATGAACAGTAAGAATATAATTTCTTATAATCATGTTAATTTGTGTATTTTAAAATGTGGATTCTGGAAGAATAACATAAATGATTTGAATTTTTTCTGAAAATCTTTTCCTTCTGCATAAAAAGTTTTGTTTTGAAATTAATCCTTAGATATTTATTATAGCGAATGGCAATGTTCACTACTGAATACTAAATTGCTGAGTTTAACTTAAAAACTTTCTGGTTTTTACTCATTGACATTTGTATACCTGCGTGCATTTGCTTTAACTGATTTTTAAAATCATATCTTCCCAATTACTAATGACTATGAGTTATTTTACTGCCATTTATTTTGAAAAATATTACAAAATAACACTTCGTATTTTAATTTTAAAACAGTTGGATGTTAAAATGCAATATTTTAATCAAGAAGAAATATCATGAGAAAAACATATTAGCAATGAAGGTGACTTCTATTATTTACAAAGCCAATCTTAATATGTGACTATTTTTTTCTGACATACATAAATGCCACCGTTATAAAAGTTTTAAAGTTAGTTTTAACAGGCTGCTTTCCTATATTGCTTTTCAAAGAGAATAATGAAAAATAACCCCTAATAAATATTACTATTCAAATCACATTTGGCCATCAGAGCCATTATTTCATAAATCATTATACTCTGGAAGAATTGACAGAAATACAATTTCTCAATTTAGGTTATGGAAATTACTTTCAGAAATAGACATTAAAGGGTTCCAAAAATTTTAAAAATAGCTATCAAAACAGCAATCAGTGAAGCAAAGCATATTCTTGTAAAAATCAGCTCATGAATGCCATCTGCTTTGCAATAGGATGCTGGCTTAAATACTAGAACAAAAAGATTTTAATAAGGAGTTTGCCTATTACTAAAAACTTTCTAAAATTGTTAAACAAGTCTAAGGAGATGAAACAACAACAATTAATAGCCTATGTAATTTTAAAACCATATAGAGGTGATAACATTTTACTTGCAAATATTTTTTAGCACAAAATGTAGTGTTTTATTATTGCCAAAATGTGATATTTCTGAAATATACAAACTATTTTTTGATTTAAAAAATCACTAAGAAAATTTTTATACTTTGAGAGATAAATCTTGAAATGAATTAGGTACCTTCTAGCTCTAAACAAATTCTTAGAATTTTCATTGCTTTGCAATAAATAGTGTCACTTTTCTCTTTGACTTTGTAGAAAGCATGCTACATAACCTTCCTGATTGAAGTCATTGATCATCTGGAGGAGGATGTAAATCAGTCTCACTGTGTAGAAGGAAGAGAAAGGGTATGAGGAAGGCATTTGGGAGCTCTGGTTTATGTAATCCTCATAGACATGGTACCAGAGATAATCCACAGACACACACAAAAATACTGTATGGAAATAAATTGAGAAAGTATAGTGTGGTTTATGTAGGAAATGGAAGAACACAGAGGAGACAACAGAAGTAAAAACTGTAAAAGAATAGTGGGGAGATGAATACAATTTTGTTAGCTTTTGCTTTTGTTTTTATTTTTTGTTTCATGTGGGAGTGAGGGATTTATGAATAATGGAAACTGAAAACAATTTGCTGGAAAAAGAGGTCCATTCACTCATTAATTAATCAAGTTAAATTATTATTACAGAGAACCTATTATGAATCAAGTATCTTTCTGCACACTGGGTATATAGCAGTAAGGATATTAAACAAAAATCCTTACCCATAAATTTTGGTTAGAGAGGAAGGACAATAAATAAAATAACAACAAAAAACAGATATAGTCTCTTACATGATGATACATCATATGAAGAATAATAAAGAATGCCATAGAGAGAGACTACTAATTTAAAATTGGTCAGTCAAGGAAGGCCTCATGACTCAGAAAAATAAATTCAAAAATGGCTACCAAGAATAGGAACTGGACATTTTCAGAGAAGCAACATTACATACTCCAAAATGAAAGGTACAGTTACCAAAACATTTGAAAATTATTTCTACCTACCCATAAAGTAAAGCTCTTTAATGATAGCTGGTGACTTTTTACTGAGGAAATACTGATATTTGCCAAATGTCAGTCTTAGAGAATCTGCATTACTGGATATCTACAATTGTCAGGCTTGCTGATGAGAAGATTATAAATGATACTTCATTTAAACATTACAAATAAACCTTTGATCATTCTGATTCTACCCATTTTTAACTCTCTGCCTTACATAAAATATTCTAATTGAAGAAAGGTTCTACTGGCAAATTAATAAAATCCCTCTCCACATGCTACCTTTCATTAAAATTTACATTTCTTCCTGTGATTTTGCTAACATGATGAAAATAGAGTATCACTAAGTCATACCTAGGTACCAAGCTTAAACTCAGAAGAAATGAATTCTGACTATGTTTGTATCTCTTGGGATTTTTTTTTTCCTATGGAGTAAAGTGAAAGACTTAAGGAAACAGGTGGTAATTTTTTTCCATCTTTACTCAGAGTTAAACAATTAAATCTGTAAGAGTAAGTAGGTTACAAGATGAAACTGTCTAGTTACATAAATGTCAACAAAGTTTTATACCAGACTATTAGGGTCTTGAAAAACATCCCAAACAAAATATAATCCATATTTGCCTTTGAACAAACAAAAAGTACAAAATAGGGTTTTGATGTATTTTATGGATCGAATTTTATCTCCTCCAAAAAAATGATACATTGCAGTCTTAACCCTTGATACCTCACAATGTGAACCTATTTGAACATAGGGTTGTTACAGAGGTAATCAAGTTAAAATGAGGTCATTAGTGCAGGTCTTAATCAATATGGTGGTATCCTTACAAAAGGGAAATTTGGAAACAGAGATAGATACATATAGAAGGAATAAATTTCTGTTCTTTAAGCACCCAGTTTGTGGTACTGTGTTATGCGAGGGCTAGCAAACTGATAAAACACATGGGCAAGAACAACAACATGATCCTAGTGGTAGGAAGTCAAGCATGAACCCTGCCTCTCTTATCCAATTCTTTACAGTTTATCACCATGTCTGGAAAAGAGCAATGAATAAGGTAATGAGTGAAAACAAGCAAGAGTTCAATTTTAAAAATGAATAAACCTAACTGATGGATATTTAAACTGGAATTTTAAAAACGGCAGAGGAAAGGCCAAGATTAAAAAAAAAAAAAAAGCCATGGCACTGAATTAGGAAGAAATAATTAGGAAACATTTAATAAGTCTCAGAAGAAACTAATAAAAGGATAAGAACTACAAAGTGTGTAGTCAGGGCCCTAGTACAATAAGGAGCCATCGTAAAATCACTAGACTACTCTGGGACTTGTTCTCTTATCTGTAAGGTGGCTCGACTCGCTAATAGCTAAACACCGTTCAACTTGTATTTAGTGTTTCAGATGCCTATATAAAAATAAAGAAAGTGAAAGTGATACTTTAAACAAAGGATATGTTAACTTAGATTATCCACAAGACTTACTAGGATTTCACTGTCCAAGTATGGCAATGAAAAGATAAGCAGCCAGAGTCTTTTCAATATAAATCTTATCCCATTGCTTCCATGATTATAGTCTTCCCTTTCATACATTTATTCAATAAATGTTGAGCACCTACCACTATTCAGGCATTTAGGACTATAGCAGCAAGAAAAGCAAAATTCCAGCTCTTATAGAGCTTATATTCTACTGGAGAAGAAAGATAATATTTGGCATGGCATGGTGGCTCACATCTGTAATCCCAGCACTTTGGGAGGCCAAGGCAGGTGGATCACAAGGTCAGGAGTTTGAGGCCAGCCTGGCCAACATGGTGAAACCCTGTCTCTACTAAAAATACAAAAGCTTAGCCGGGCTTGGTGGCACGTGCCTATAATCCCAACTACTAGGGAGGCTGAGGTAGGAGAATCGCTTGAATCCAGGAGGCAGAGGTTGCAGTGAGCAGAGATCATGGCATTGCACTCCAGCCTGGGCAACAGGGCAAGACTCCATCTCAAAAAAGAAAGGTAATATTTAATTAAATATATAATGTAATATATTTAATAATATATGCAAATTTAGAAGCAGAAACAGAGATTTGTAGTAAGAAGTAGACTTCCTTAGAGAACAAAATAAGAGTCTCTCCTGGTAAAATTTTAGCAGAAATCTGTACGTAGGAGTGAGTATACACATATCTGGGGAGAGAGAGATCCAGACGTGTGCCCTGGGTGGGGGTGAGTTTGGTACATCCAAAGAACAGCTTGGCCTGTGGTCTGAGCAGAGTGAGGAGGGGAGAAAGTTTGGAGAGTGACCAATGAGGTCATGAAACAATCAGAGATCAGATCATATGCAGCTTTGTTAAGAAATTTCTAATATATTTTAAATCTGATGAGATACTAATAGCGTTTAAACTGTGTTTCAAGAACAGAGTCGGATGTGCATTACAAAATCACTCTAGCTGCTGTTTAGAGAACTGATGGTAGTAAAGGCAAGTGCAGAAGGAGCCCAAGGGCTAAGCACATTGCAAATAAAAGATGATGGTGGCTCTGGTCTATGATCCTCATAGACACAGGAAGTAAGTGATGCAGCAGATTAGATCCCTAGTGACCTGGCCCTCACTCACCTTTCTGGTTGTATTTACAGTAAACCCCTTTCTCCTCCTCTTTGCTTTATGTCTGTTTATAAATCTGAAACTTTGCCCATTTATTCCCTCTAGTTAGAATGACATCCATTTATCTCTTCATGGTCTGGCAGAGGTCTCAATCTTCATGACTCAGACCTCTTCTTTGCAACCTCTCCTGACACTCTCAGGAGAAAGATTGATTCAGAATCTGATAGAGTATAAAACTCATCTTTTACACTATATTATAAGTGTTGCTGTATTGTTTCAGTGACTACTGAGTAGTCTAAGTTTTTTCAGTCTTACTGGTCTGTGAAAATTAATAACCTGCAAATTACTGAGCTAGCCTTCTTAAATTCACATCACTATGAATATCCCTAAGAAAATTATTTTTTTCAATATAGTTAATACTTAGTAACTCACACTTATAATTAAGACATTAATTTATTTAGTTTAAAATAGACTCAAAGTATGTTTAGATATTTGCCTAGAAATTACAAAAATTACATCTTAGACTCATAGTCTCTAGAGTGTTAAAAACATTGCCTGTGTATAAAATGGTCTACCTGTGCATGTAATAAGACAATACCTTTGAGTTTGTATATGATTCTATATTAAAGTGTTCATTTAACTTGACCAACTGAGAAAAGGAACCACTGAATTGTGTTTTGAGGCTCAAAACACCTAGGACTTTTCAGATTCTGGGTATTATCTGTTAATTCTACTCAACTTCCTTTATGATTAGTTTATCAATATTGTTGACATCATCAGTAATACAACCTATACAACCCATTGTATCAACTTCCGAATGGATACATTTCCAAATCCAAAGTGAACACTTTGTGAAGAAAAAATACTGATAACTTGAGACTCTTTGTTAACTGAGTTCATTTGAGTTAAGGGTACAGGGATATATATTATGTAAACAGTCAATATTCCACCTAGAAAGCATATTCTTTCTAATGACAGAAGCCTTCCCTATTACTTTGAAAATACTTCCAAAAATCATATTTCAAAGTTGTTCACATAAGTATTTAAGTGAATTTCTAGGCAAAACCTATAAAAATAAATACCTATATATTATAACTAACTTAAAAATCACTTTTCAATAATATAAATAGATTAAATTCTAGGAACAACACTATGCACAAAATAATTCTCTGTAAACTGGACAAAATCTCAATGCACCAGAGGTTTCCTGATTCTATAGTAATTATCTCTCTCCCTGACATAAAGCAGTTTTATTTTTAGGTTAATCTACTTGAGAAAGAAAAGGAATAATGCAATTCCACTAGAAAACATAAATACATTTATAATTTATTAATATGACTATTGATGTCTATATACCTACAAGTAGACTTACATCATATGTTATGACATACTTTTCATCCCACAGGCAATGTTTAACACTTACAAGTCAGTGGAAATGTAACACTATCTTTAAAAAAACCTACTTAGAAGCTTCAGGGTTCAAAACCTAGACCTAAGGTAATCATGCATTAGGGGAACTTCTAATTTGAACAGAAGTCTTGTTCTAAATTGAGCTGTTGTATCTATCAATCACTGTCTGAACTGTTATGTATATTAGATTTTTCTTAAGTAGGCTATATCTGCTTTTATAGCTGATTATCAACATTTCTTATTCTCTGTGATACAGATCCTCACAGATACATCTGTATATGTTCCTCTCCCTTTGACGCATGCATATATATTTGAAAATAATTTATATTATTCAAATAAACATGTAAAATAACTTTTACTTCTGTAAGCACTAGCACTAAGGGTTACCTGAGTTTAGATTAATAAAGTTGCCAGAAATAAAATAAGCATGAATAAACTATGATGATTTTATTACGTTTTATCTGCTTGCCTCAGAAATGTTCTCTTTTGACCAGTAAATATTCCAAGCCTTTTAACGAAAACATTCTGCTTAAGGAAGAGGAGACTAACCAGATGATCTCTAAGAACCTTCCCACTAAATACCCATGGTCTAAATTTATAGTCACCTTTTGCATTATCTGTTTAACATTTCCTATCATGATAGAAAATGAATATTAATTATGTTTACTTAAATCACAGCTACAATTGATATTTGAGAGATTTTGATATAAGAATAAGACTTTCAATTTCATTGTCTTAAAATAATAAACTCATTTTGTTTAACATAATATGTTTTCTTTCTTTGGAATTTTTTTTTTTTTTTTTTTTTTTTTTTGAGGCTGAGTTTCACTCGTTATCCAGGCTGGAGTGCAATGGCGCGATCTCGGCTCACCGCAACCTCCGCCTCCGCCTCCTGGGTTCAGGCAATTCTCCTGCCTCAGTCTCCCGAGTAGCTGGGATTACAGGCACACGCCACCATGCCCAGCTAATTTTTTGTATTTTTAGTAGAGACGGGGTTTCACCATGTTGACCAGGATGGTCTCGATCTCTTGACCTTGTGATCCACCCGCCTCGGCCTCCCAAAGTGCTGGGATTACAGGCTTGAGCCACCGCGCCCGGCCCTTTCTTTGGTATTTTTAAGTGAATGTATAGTTTTCTACACACACATACACACACACACAGAGTGCAACTTTCTAAGGCAATAACCTTCACTCTAATTTAGTATTATGTTTTTGAGGTACCAGGAGCTTGCCTGCCTCCTAAATGTCTGAAAACACATGATTAACAAATCTCCATTGCCTTCCAACTGAAAAGAATCACTCTTACCGTATAGCCCTCGGTATACTGAAAAGGAGCCCTGGAACTTTCGTCTGCTGTTGGACTCAGAGGCTTGGGGTCAGACATAGAACGCTGCATCATCTTGGCTGTCTTAGGACTTGCTGGGGGAACTTTAGCCATATCTGGATGCAGTACTTTCTGTGGACTTATATCATCAGGGAGGGGTTTTTCATAAGGTACAAAGGCTGATTCTAAGGCTTTGCCTGGTGAAAGTGGTGAGATGGGTGAATAAAGGACTTTGGGGGATTTGGGTGGGGAAGGAGCCAGCTGTACTGTGGAATCTGCTCGGAGGTGAGATGAGTAACCAATCTCTAAAGGTGTTGGGCGTTTCTTGTCTTTGGGTGGAGATGTGGCACTCAGATATTGAGGACTTTGTGTGTCTGAATCTGCTTCTGTTTGACATCCTAAACTGCCCCCTTTGTAAGTCTTTTCAGGTGCTGAAATGTGTTTAATTATTTCTACCTTGGCATCCACTCGTGCCCGTATGGAGGGTGTTCTTATGGTTCCAACTGGTTCAGTTTGCACAGATATCTCTGCTACCGTTTGAACTGCTATGCTGGAGACTTTGGAAAGGGGTTTGGTCTTGTCAGCCTCTGCCATGCTGTCACCATATTTCCCTACACGAGCTTTCCTCCTTGATCTAGTAGGCATATCCCACTCATCCTGATCTTCATCATCAGTTTGGACGCTTGTATCCACACTCTTTTTAGCTCTCCTTCTCCTACTCACATAGCTCCGATCTGTGGCATCTTCGTCGTCCGTTTGTACACCACTGTCCACTATCTTTTTAAAACTTCGGGGATCATCTGCCATATTTTCTCCCATCTCATCATATGGTCCTCGGACTTTGGCTCCAGAACTTCTCTTTTTGGGTTGTTTTTCCTCTTTCACAACAACATCTGTTAGAGGTATTTCTGAAACAGTGCTCAGGATACCAGGTGGGGCAATGTACTGGGTGACACCATCAGACTGAACGGTGTACCATCCTTGGCTCTGTGGTATTTCAATTGCCACAACAGCTGAGGCTGTGGTGGTTGCATCCTCAGCTGCCCAAAACTGACTGCCTTCTGGGGCAGCATACTGACCTTCCAAAATTGCCTGCTCTGTAGTGGTTTGTGGAGAAGCTGTTCCAGAAGGGTCATAGCTATACTGGTAGATCTGGCGAATCTTTTGCTCCTCCAGCTGCTGGTGAAGCTGTTGTTGCAGCTGCTGGATCTGCTCAAGCTGTAACTGTTGCTGAGCTAACGTCTCCTGCCTCATCATGAACTGGGCTTGCCGCTCTTCTTCTTGCTGATAGAGAAGGTGTTGCTTCATAGACTGCAGCTCCTCCAGCTTTTTCTGAACCATGATCTTCTCTTGTTCTCGAAATCTTTGAATTTCCTGACGTTCCCACTCCAATTCCTCAGCAAAGCGCTGTTGCTTAATTTTCTCCAGTTCCAGGAGCTCACGCTCCAAGTCTAGCTGCTGCTGTTGTTTATCTTCTTCAGGGACAATTAAAAGAGCACTTTCATCTCCCACCACTTCAGGAAACACTTCGGATGCTGTGGTTAAAGTGGGAACAGAGTCGACTGTCTCAGCAGTAAGAGATTCCATAGTAATAGTTTGCAAACTGGCACTGATATCAATACTAGTTACTGCAATGTCCGTTTCGGATGCACCTGTTGTTATAAAATATGATCTAGGCATTGGCTGGCTATGGTGAAGGGCGGATAATGAAGTCACAGCATCAGTTGTATGAATACCAGACAAATCCCTCACTGTGGTGCTGAAAATGGAGCCAGGTTGCGTGGTTATAGCAAACGTAGAAGGTGTCGGAGTTGCTACTGAAGAATAGACAACACCATTAGATGACCTCAAAACACTCCCCACACAATACTGGGGTCCTGGCGGTGGTGTCATCCTTGCTGTGGAATACTGTGGGGTACTAATCCCAACTCCTGAAATGACTTGTCGTGTTTCTGGATATGGACCTGTAGTCTTGCTTGAATAATCCATTACCTCACCTGAAATACAGGGCAGAGTTATAGTCCAGTTCCCAGAATGAATGATGCTTTTTGAGTCTGAAAGCCCTCTCATCTTGATGAACATAATGAACGAGACTGCATGCAAATCCACAGGTTAACCTAATTAAACGCAGAATAAAAGCAATGTTGGACATGCAGGCGCATGCAGGTGATTTTGAGCAGAACAAATTTTAAAAAATGAAGAAACAAAAGCGCACATGTACTCCAAAATATGTTGCTAAAACATCCAAAGAAAGAGAAAAAGGAACGAAACTGGAAAAGGAGCCACATTCTTATCCTGAAATGAGATGAGGAACACCATAATGATATTTCAAGGAAAGGTCTGCCGCCGTATCATACTGACCTGTAGTAATTCTCCCTGAAGTCAGATCTACTGCTGTAACAGCTCCTTCAGTATAATCAAAAGCATTCTTACTTTTATAGAAAAAATGTCCAGCTTCTGCTAAATTTGTGTCCGACATGGAAGGCTTCATTCCCCCAATCCCTCTATAACCATATGGCCCTGATCGATCATACTGATAGTGGTCATCCCTGTAACCAAAACGATCCTCAGGAAGAGTAGTTGCAGGCTGCTGTGCTGTGCAGCTCCTTCCAAATGGCAATTTATAAACCACATCACAGCACACAGCTCTTCTTCCTGCAGTCAAATCAACAGGTTTTTCGTCATCTTCGATTATTTTGGTCATCACACTTGAAGTAGATTCATCCACTGTTACAACTGTTCTATGAGATTTGGTCGTGCTGAGATCCACTACTTCCCCATCAGTGATCCCCTGGGATATGGTGCTATCAGCCCATCCATTTGTGACACCAACAGGAGGCACAGTGACAGGTTTTGTAATAGCCGATGTCATTGCATGTGCTGGAGTACCTAGAGATAAGTTGATTGGCGCTTCTTCCCTAGCTGTAGGAAAGACCTGGTCACTTGGTATCCTATATGGGGGCTCAGCATGCTTTGATGTTGTAAGTTGGAGAGGTGTTGCCACTGCATGTTGTACACCCACTAAGCTTTCTGTGCCTGGAGTGTAACTTGCACTAGCTGTGCATGTGACAAAGGTCACTGTCTCAGCGGCCAGAGATATAGGAGTCACTACTGATGACGTTGCACTAAGATTTATAATAGAGGGTTGGACAGCACTAATTTGTTTCCCATAAAGTTCATTTGTTGTGATCTGTCTTTTCACATCCATTGCAGAAGTAGAAAGATCTATACATTTTTCAGTTGTTTTAACTTCTACTTTTGGCAATGTACGCAAATCAATTACATCACCAACAAGTTGCAGTTTTCCATCTTCTTTATACTGAGGCTTCTCTAAATGTAGGTTATCTGGAGCAAGAGGCTCTGGAGGAATTGTTATGGAAATGCTGCTGAGATCAACACTAGGAGTTGTACCTCTGGTGGCTGAAACCTCAGCCTTGGAAACTTCAGTTGTGAGAAACTGTGCAACTGACATAGGGGCTGCTTGAAATGAAGAAGGTGCTGTGACAGGGGTAGCAGAAAATGTCTGCAAAGCTCCAGAGATGTACAGGGTCTGTTCTGAAGAACTTGGAATTTCTACAGCTGTCACAGGAGGAACTACAGAAAACACCGGTTCAACAGAAACCAGATCTTTGGGTGGTGATCCCAAGGGCCAACTGGTAATCACTTGACTAGCTGAAGAATCTGTTGGAGTCCCAGGTTCGGATGGCAATGTAATAACTACATACGTTTCCGTGAGGGATTTGGAAAATCTTGGTGAGGACTTGTTGGAGTGTGGGGAAAGTGGGGAGGTAGGGGAAGGCAATTTATAATCTGCTGAGGTCACTAAATTTAAGGTCATACTTGAAGTTAAAGATAGACCTGTTGGTTTGGGAGGTGTATCTGTTTGTTTTTGTGTAGTTGTTGGAAGCTGAGGAATCACTGGCTTGGGAGCGATTGGAGGTTTGCTTGGCTCCGGCCTATGGGTAAATACAAGTCCAGATGGAATTGAAGATGGCTTAGGAGGAACAGGAGGAGGTGCAGTGGTACCCATTCTTGTTACAGGTAGTCCATTACTTCTCAGAATAGCTGTGGTCTCTATAGTAGTAACAGCATCAAATAGAGGTGTAGCTGTAGTCACTGGAGCTGTAACTGTTAACTTTTTTTTAGGATGAATAGTTGGTTTAGGTGAAGTTGGTGGAGGAAGTGGTGGGGGAGGAGGGGGTGGTGGGGGAGGAGGAGGGGGAGGTGGAGGGGGAGGAGGTGGAGGAGGTTGAGCTGATATGTCCAAAGAAGAACTTCTCAGGAATGGGCGAGGTTTAGTTGGAAGAGAGGGGACAGAAGGACTGCCAGATGGTAACTGAGATGCAGGTTTTTCCTGACCAAAGGCTTCTCCAGATGTAAAGTACGTAGTTGAAAGCTGCTCTTTCACTGGAAGGGCTATTACAGAGGAAGGTGGTTGATCAAACACCGTTTTGGATAAGCTAGTTTTTGTTAGTTCAGCCTCCAACTCCTTTTTATCTCTGTAAGCTTCCAAAACTTCCAGAATGATTCCATTCCCAGTTTCCTTCTTGGCTTTCTTTACTGGGTCCTTTTCAGACATAGGTAAGTCAGTAGAAATAGTGTCAGCAGCTGGTCCCTCAGGTTTAGGTCCTACAGATTCTACGATAGAAGGTACCGTATCAGATAAAGAAGTAACAACATGATCAGCACCAGCTCTGCCTTCTGGTGTGGTAGTCCGATCTAAAGACACACTTATTTCTTCTGGATAGTCTATAATGCTGCCTGGAAAATAAGTTGATGAAGAAACTTCCTCAGAATCTTCAAATTTAGTTATTATGTCCACTGGCTCTGTATAAACTGTGGTTATGCTATCCAGGGTAGTAATAGGTGAGGAGCTATCAGTGGTACAGACGGAAGAAACAGATGATGTGAGAGAAGGTGTGTCAGAGGGTGGGACAGACGTAGCACTTTCTGAAGGCTCTGAATAGGTCAAAATCAGTGATTCATGGGCAATTATCTCTTGAATTTCTCTTGTATAATTGGTTACATATTCATCCTCAATTTCTTCTGTTGAAAAATGTTGGGTTATTTTAACATCTGGGATAGAGAGTGTTGCACTGCTGGTTGAATCTGTAAGAGACGCTCCTGAGAGAACACTTGATGTCAAAGACGCATCGGGCATTCTATCAAAGTCCAAGGTGGACTCTGTCATATCCTCACCGATGGGGGGTTGGGTTGGGCTGGATCCAGGTGTTAACTGCATCTGTTGCCTCTTCATAAGTTCTTCATAGGCAGCATCAGCATCTAGTAGCTTTTTTTCTTCTGCTATAGAAGTTACCATAGCACCCAGATCCACTATCTCATGGCTTTCTGGGATGATAAAAGAGCTTGAAACAATATCTTCTTGAGGCACAACAGAATGTAAGCTTTCTAACTCATAAAATTCTTTCTGGAGGTCTGTAATTTTCTGCATCGGATCTTCATAAAGCTGTTCCGAAAGTCTTATCTTTTGCTCTCTTCCTCTCTGCTGCATAAATCCATTTTCTTCTTCTTGCCTTGTTAGCAGACTGCCATCTACTGATCCATTGTACGTGTCTTCGACTAAAGATTCGTAAATATAATCCTCTATTAGCATCCCACCATACAAAGGCTCTTTTTCAAACACTTCATCTCGTTCATTTGCAGCTGGAAAAGCTTTATATTTGTGTGTTTTATGCATCATTTCTTCATATATCTCCTCAGCACTTTTTAACGCCTTTTGGCTACCTTCTTTCTGCATAACAGATTGCTCATCTGTTGGTGAGTATAATGACACAGCTGTGGGCAATTTATAAACTTTTTGTACTTCTATTATTTTTTCTGGGCTTATTTCAAAGCCTTCTGGGTCTGATTCTATGCTAGGTGAATATTCAGAACAAGAAGATCTATGGAGCTCCTCCATTTCTGCGGCCTGACGTAACTCTTCTGTTGGAGATGCATCTTCAATAGGAGAGAGATTACTAGGTGGTGTCTTTGGTCTTTCCCTTCTTCTCTGAGCTCGAAGTTCATCTTTGTCTTTCTTTGATTTTTTACTAGAACTCTTTCTTTGTTGCTGTTCTATTTCCCTCTGCTTTTCTTGCTCCTTTAATAATTCTTCCTCCTCTCTCAATTCTTCTTCCTCTGAAGAATCTTCAATAGTAGGCAAAAGAGGGCCGTGTGATCTGTGCCGAGCTTTGCGTTGCTGTTTGCTCTCTCCTTTTTTGTGACTCGGGCTACTGTCACTGTCCTCATCAAGTGATGACACTGATGTAGGGGATGTGCCAGGAGTAAAGCTGGACGCATGAAGACTAGAAGATCCCTCTCCCCTTGACCTATCTTCAGGTGAGTCTGTCAGGCTTTCCATTTCTAATTCTGGCTCTTCATCAAAAAACAAAGCTGTTTTTTTCTGCGATGGCTCTGCAGAATATTTATCTGCTATTGTACTATTGAGCTCAATTGTTTTAAATCGGCGTAGCCCTCCTCCTCCAGCAATTACAAGTTCTTCACTTTCCTGACTTTTAGTTTCTCTGTATTTAAGTTCAGGACTTTCATCATATGCTTCATCATCTTCATCATGCCATGAGTGACGTCTTCCTGCATCATCATCAATGCTTGTGCTACTTTTTCGAGTCAATCGTCTGTGTTTCCCTGCTGCTATTTTGGCTTTTCCCTTTGTTTCTTCCTTCTTCTGGCTCTCAGTACTACTACTAATCTCTTTGAGCTGGTTCCTGATGAACTCATCGTCTTCAGAACCTGAAGCATCTTCATCAGCACTCATTTCTATGATTTGTTTTCGAATGAAATCCTCCTCTTCCCCTGATCCTTGGCTGTCTTCCTGTTTATACTCATCACTGCTTGATGAGCCAACACTAGTTCTTCGTTTTCTTTGTGGAACAGGTGAGTTTTCACTTTCACTACTGTCTTCAACAGAATCATAAGGCTCTCTTCTAGTAGTTACATCATCAACAAACTCAGACTTTTCTTTATGGTCCTTACTGGAAGGAATACCTTGTTGGCTATCTTTTTTAAATGTGTCTTTCCTTTCTTCTTGACTCTCTTTGATCCCCTCTTCTGAAACAGTAATTTCCAAGGTTTCAGATAAAATCTGTGTTTTCTGACGGTCTTTAGGCTGTTCTGAAGAAACCTCATGGGGTTGTGTTTTCTTTTCTGACTTTTCATCAACAAGTGTACTTGCTTGAGCTTCTAAAATGGATAGGACTGTACTTTCTAACTTAGCCAAATCTGAGGGGCTGGAAGGGCTGCTTTCTTGTGAAAAAGAGTCCTTTTTGAGTCCCTTGAGAATATCCTTTTCATCAGTTGGAATAAGACTTGGAATTTCACCAAGTGAGCTTGATATTCCATCAGAAGAATATCCTGTGTCACTCAGACCTTGGGGGCTTTTAGGCTGCTGAGAACTCGAGGTGTCTGATTTGTCATCTTCCTTTTCCTAAGCAGGGAGATAAAGACACAGGAAAACTTAACATGGTTAAACTAAAAACATGGCCTCTCCATTACTCCCAAATTACTATCAGGAACTAAAAAATAACTTTGAAAATTTTTTTTCAACCATATGTCAGTATTTTTTTTTAAACTGCATGAGAAAAAAAGTGTTGATATCTGTTGATTAAGGCTAGTTTCCATTTGAACTAAATTTCATTAAATGTCAACTCTGAATGACATTTGATCTTCTTTCATAAATACTCTACCCTTTCACATTTCAGTGTCGTTTTCCCTCAAAAATACGATGATTTTTCTCAATAAATATGCTTTCGGATAAAGTTTATAAATTGTGATGAAGATGTTTAATGCTAAATTTTATATTAATGTAATTTATACTTTTGGATTATGAGGTCTGGGAAAGTTCAAGAAAGTATCAGACGATGAGCTTTGTGCCTGGCTACAAGTTGTATGGGATGTTGGAGAATTTACCGAACCAAAAAAAGCAAGTAACATGCCATAATAACATATGTGCTATGTACCAGAAATAATTTTGTTATCATTCTTGTCAAATGATTTAAACAAGGCACAGGTTTTAACAGACATTTTGAAAATTATGAATCACTATATATACTTGCTATTGTTGTTAATATTATTACTCTATAGTATTTGGAATGAATGTTTAGAAATTATGTACTTTGAAAACGTTATGCAATCATTGGTCCGACTCATCAGTTCAATTAAAGAGAAATATCCAGCTATTATTTTTGTAGAGTTGTTCATCACATTTATCTTCAGCATCACAACTCAAAAGTGTTTCACTAATATCACTTACAAATATCTTCTGACTTTGAAATCTTGTTTTATCTTCAAAAGCAGCTTCCTTAAACAATAAATAGCTTTTGTGAATGGGAGCATGGGCTTTTCAGAGATCTCGGACCCTTAGAGACATGCCACAGCCTTGAACTTGTCACCTTTCTTGGGCTATGATGATGCCATGACTACAACTTAAGTTCAAAAATCAGAGATCCCTTAAATAAAAATTAAACATAGAGACTTGTTGCATTCAGACTTTTTTGTTCATTAAAAATATATATGAACAGAACGAAACTGATTCAGTTAGTTGCCCTGTTTGAAGAAGAGTGTCACGATAGTCTCACAGCCTATGGAAAGGAGGGGTTAGGAAAACAGCTGTCTAAAAATTATAGTTTTATATAATGGATTCTGAAGGTTCTACTAATATTTTCCAGAAAATATTAGGACCAGAAATATAAAATGTAACAAAGAAAATTAAGTGATATTAGACAGAAAATTAATACACATAAATATCAAAATACCAGTCCTGCAATCTCCCTTATGTGCCTTCTCCTTGTGTTCATGCTTTTCTTCTTCACTAAGAACTATGTCCTACCCACTCATTCCTCCTCCCACTCACTGCCTGGTCTCCTCCCTCCACACTCCTCACAGGATTTCATCATCATTTACCAGTGGTGGTAATGCTGCAATGATTTTTCTTGCCTGAATGATTCTTGCATATTTTGAAGTGGCAAGTCTGCAAAGTGTATACTCTCCAGTCTTTTTTTTCCTTTTCCTTCCAATAACCCCCTGCCATTTATTGAGCTGCAGACCAGTCAGTGAGAGGCAGTGAGGAACAGAGCCCCATTTGGATCTCTTCTCATAGTAGTATATCTTGAGGCCTTCACTAGTAGTGGAGAATGTGCCAAGACATATCTACACTGGGTTGGTTTTGCTCTTTTCAAAAATGCCTTCCATACTGAAGGCAAACAAAATTTTTTGAATACTATTGAAGGTAAGAATTGAATTCTAGATAACATATAAAACTGTGCAAAGGTGAACTCCCATTCACAATTGCTACAAAGAGAATAAAATATCTAGGAATACAACTAAGAAGGGACGTGAAGGACCTCTTCAAGGAGAACTACAAACCCCTGCTCAACAAATAAGAGAGGACACAAACAGATGGAAAAACATTCCATGCTCATGGTTAGAAAGAATCAATATCGTGAAAATGGCCATACTGCCCAAAGTAATTTATAGATTCAATGCTATCCCCATCAAGCTACCACTGAACTATCACACAACTGGAAAAAATCACCTTAAACTTCATATGGAACCAAAAAAGAGCCCGCATAGCCAAGACAATCCTAAGCAAAAAAAATAAAAAAATAAATAAATAAAAGCTAGAGGCATTAAGCTGGAGGCTTCAAACTATACTACAAGGCTGCAGTAATCAAAACAGCATGGTACTGGTACCAAAACAGAGATACAGTTCAATGGAACAGAACAGAGGCCTCAAAGGCAACGCCAAACATCTACAACCATCTGATCTTTGACAAAACTGACAAAAGCAATGGGGAAAGGATTCC
Source organism: Saimiri boliviensis (assembly GCF_048565385.1). Classification (NCBI taxonomy): domain Eukaryota; kingdom Metazoa; phylum Chordata; class Mammalia; order Primates; family Cebidae; genus Saimiri; species Saimiri boliviensis. The sequence goes on from NC_133458.1 coordinate 59,530,808, forward strand.
CTATTTAATAAATGGTGTTGGGAAAACTGGCTAGCCAAGTGCAGAAAGCTGAAACTGGACTCCTTCTTAATACCTTATACAAAAATTAACTCCAGATGGATTAAAGACTTAAACATAAGACCTAACACCACAAAAACCCTAGAAGAAAACCTAGGCAATATCGTTTAGGACATAGGCATAGGCAAGGACTTCGTGACTAAAACACCAAAAGCACTGGCAACAAAAGCCAAAATAGACAAATGGGATCTAATTAAACTTAAGAGCTTCTGCACAGTAAAAAAAAAAACAATCATTAGAGTGAACTGGCAACCAACAGAATGGGAAAAAATCTTTGCAAGCTACCTACTTGACAAAGGGCTAATATCCAGAATTTACAAAGAACTGAAACAAATTTACAAGAAAAAAATAATCCCATCAAAGAGTGAGTGAAGGATATGAACAGACACTTTTCAAAAGAAGACATTCATCCAGTCAACAAACATGAAAAAATGCTCATCATCACTGGTCATTAGAGAAATACGAATCAAAACCACATTGAGATAATATCTCATGCCAGTTAGAATGGCAATCATTAAAAAATCCTGTGATAACAGATGCTGGAGAGGATGTGGAGAAATAGGAACACTTTTACACTGTTGGTGGGAGTGTAAATTATTGCAATCATTGTAGAAGACAGAGTAACAATTCCTCAAGGATCTAGAACTAGATCCATTTGACCCAGCAATCCCATTACTGGGTACATACCCAAAGGATTATAAATCATTCTACTATAAAGACACATCAGATGTATGTTCACTGTAGCACTGTATTTGCATTTACAACAGCAAAGACATGGAACCAACCCAAATGCCCTCAAGGATAGACTGCATAAAGAAAATGTGGCACATATACACCGTGCAATACTATGCAGCCATAAAAAAGGATGAGTTCATGTCCTTTGCAGGGACATAAATGAAGATGGAAACCATCATTTTCAGCAAACTGACGTAAAAACAGAAAACCAAACACTGCATGTTCTCACTTGCAAGTGGGTGTTGAATAACGAGAAAATATGGACACAGGGAGGGAAACATCACACACTGGGGCCTGTTGGGGGGCAGGAGGGCTAAAGAAGGGATAGCAGGGAGTGGGGGTATTGGGGAAGAATAACATTAGGATAAATACCTAATGTAGGCAATGGGGGGTTGGATGTAGCAAACCACCATAGCATCTGTATTACCTATGTAACAGTTCTGCACAACCCGCACATGTACCCCAGAACTTAAAGTATAATAAAAATAAAAAATACTTTTCAGGAAAAACAAACTGAGGAAAGAAAAGATGCAGTGTTAATTTTTTGTTTAATTTTCCCAAAGCCATTTATTTTGATGGTCTGAAATTAAACAATGAATGTAAATTTTCAGTAATTTATATAAAGTTTACATTAATGCAGATTACTGATCTGAGTGTTTGAAATACTCCAAACAAAATTAAGCCAATCAAATTAAGTGGACCTGGAGTGAAAGATCGGCTGCTGTCACCTAAGCACTATAATATGGGAGTCCTTCTCACTAGAGAAACCTGATTATTTTTTATCCTTTCTGATTATGCCGCAATATATTGTCTATGTGTTACTTGAATACTAACCCTCAGATCATTTTAACCAGAAATAAAAGTCCTTGCTAAAGAATGTCCCAAGTTTGGTTTCTATGGGGATTGTATTTTAGTATATTATACCAAATAAAGATTTAAACAGTATTCTGTTTATGTATATAAGTAAAAATAAAATTCTACAGCAATATGACTTTTAAAATATTAAACTACAAATTTAAAAATGTGTATGTAAATTTCAAATTGTTATATTTCAGGATTTATTTTAATGCTATTCAACAAGCACATTTTGAAAGACAGCATTGAGGCTGGGCATGATGGCTTACACCTGTAATCCCAGCAGTCTGGGAGGCCAAGGCTGGTGGATCACAAGGTCAAGAGATCGAGACCATTCTGGTCAATGTGGTAAAAGCCTGTCTCTACTAAAAATACAAAAATTAGCAGGGTGTGGTGGCACATGCCTGTAGTCCCAACTACTCGGGAGGTTGAGGCAGGAGAATCACATGAACCCAGGAGGTGGAGGTTTAGTGAGCCGAGACTGCGCCACTGCACTCCAGCCTGGTGACAGAGTGAGACTTTGTCTCAAATAAAAAAAAAAAAGAAAGATAGGAATGAAGTGACAAAATGATGTGCCAACAAAGAAATGAATGACACAAATGACAACTAAATTAATGAATAAATAATACACATACATAGAGTAAAATATTATACCAAGTGTTTGACATAGCAGTAAGAGTTGCTAAGAGAGATAGATAATTACAATAATGAAAAGCCAGTATGCTAAAAGTGTCATAGGAAAAAATATCTTCTGCAGTGGGTGAGAGTGTAGTCTTTATAATCAGAGCTGGACTATAATTCTGGTTCTTTTGCCTTTCAGCTATGTGACCTTGGGCATGGAAATTCAGTTTCCCCATCTTTACTAAAGCTATCATAATATTAACCTTATTAATAGTTGTATAAATAAGAAAGTACTTAACACAGCAGCCAGAATATAGTAAGAGGTAAATTAAGACTATTATTTTGATTATATATTAAAAACTAATTAAGAAACTAATAATTGCAGTGAATTCCGCATCAGGAAAACTGACTATCACTAGGGAACAGAAGGGCAGACTTATGAAGATGTCCTAGCCAAGTGGTCCAGAGGAGGTTCAGGTGGAATTTTTCTGACAGAGTTGATATGAAGGTGTAGCATCAGTGCACATAGAAAAACTGAGAACAGGTTCAGAAAGGAGAAAACCTAAGCTATGTTCAGGAATCACACAGAAGCATATTTAGCTGTTTTTCTTTAATTTCTCCCCACGGAGAATGTTAGAGGTTGCTTCAAAGTTGTGCTGGAGCCAGATTCCAGAAGGCTGAGAAAGCCAACTAAACCATTTAGACAGGAATCTCCACTGTGGGGTGCAGATACCCTGGTAGCTATGCAAAGTGCTTCAGTGGAATACAATTGAGAAGACACTAGGATTGTTGTATTTTAAAATCCAAAATAGAGGATAAATTACATTGCACTAATATTTAATCAATAGATTGACAATACTATTATCGCACTTGTCATGTCAGTTGGTCACATGGTCTATGAGGAATCCTAGGAGAAAGCTGGAAGTTATAAAGAGGCAACCAACTATAAAGAGAAGGTTCAGTGAGGCAACCACTTGCTCACCTTTATATTGAAGCTTATTGTTCAGTTATGCAGATCTATGGTTTATACTTACAATAAACTGGCTAGTTTTAACTAAGCCAACATTCCTATAATAGCTAAGTGGTAGAAAAAACTGCTGCAAAAATAATGTGTATAAGATAAAACTAGTAATGTAAGAAATACACACATGCACTCATAAGAAAGCTGACACTTTTCATATTGTTGCAAGCTTTTTATCAGTTTTCATAGCAAGGTAAGAACAATGATCATCAAATTAAATCAGATCTGATTTGAAGTTTGTAAAACATGCTTGCCATTATCAGGAAAGCTCTTTGCAATCTGTTTCTGCATCTATTTTTGCTGAAAGCAAACCTTACCCTAAACACAGAACGTGCTTTGGAGTCAAGCCAGTGGTATTATGACACCATCACAAACCGCTGTAATTTTTAGCAAATACATTTCCTAATACTTCATAAGTTTTCACTACCTTGAATAATAATCATCTGGAATCTTCTTTTGAATTTTCTTGCTTAGTAAGAAAAATCACATAACAAATGGGAAAATGTTTTGTTTTGTTTGCTATGAAAAAAAATGACTAAAGTAGTATGTGGAATCAATATAGTGACAAATCAAACCACATCCCTTTGTCAGAAAATATTGTTGCAAGAAACAAAGAAATAATTGTGGAAGGTTTTGGGAAAAAATTATTAGAACAAATTAAGTAGGAAAAGATCTAACAGAATCCAATTATGGAGATTTCTTTACATACTCAGTTTATAATATTCCTCATTTCTCTGTAAGTAATAATAAAATACTTAAAAGAATTACCATTGTGAACTCTCGAGGAAAAATGCACCACTGAAGACATATGGTTATAGTGGAGGGACATTTGGAGTGGAGTGATTTAATTCAAAATGTATATATTTTAATAAAAAATATTAAAAATTGGGAAGTGATTTTTTTTTCTAATTGGAATTATATTTTTAAAGAATAAAGTTAGGGAGATGACAGTATGCATGAAAAACATTTATTGACTACAAGTAAGCCAGAATTGGACAGAGTACCTCTGGATATTACTGATGTAGTAAACTGTATGCTAATGAGACTTTTATATTTTGAAGAACATTTATTTTGCCCTGAGACAGAGAATAACTATGACATTATTTTTGACTACGACACAGATATTTACTGATTATTTCATGGAAAATTCATTAAAAAAACTGCAGAATGTGAAGATTTGATCCTTTTTAATGAAAATAGAGGATAGTAAGTGCTTTTCCATAATACAATACTTATTAGATATCAAGAAAGTACACACCAGTTGTCAGCAGTATGCTGGGTATTAGATATTTAGAGAAAAATAAACATTATCTGTTTCTTTGAGAAAATTATAATGTGGAAACAGCTCTTTGAAGGTAAATATTTGGAAATCATCATATGATTATGCTATATAAAATAACATATGTCACTTTTAAAAGTTATCATATCTGCTCATTTAACAAACTTTAAAACAGAATATTTTAACCTGTTTAAAAATCTTCGAAAGAAATCCAATGGGTTTAAAAACCTTTGTTGAAGAAGTATTTTAAAAGCCCTACATTTTCTGATAGTTAACAAACACAAATGATTGGTATTAAGGAAGATCAACATTTATTTGTGTAATTGCCAATTATTTTTTTCATAATTGGTTTCCAAATCCATACTTAAAAAAACGTTAGCAATATTTAGTGAGAACAATCTGTGATCTATTTCTTCCATTTCTAGCATATCCTTTTTAACTCTCTTTTTTTCTGCTCTGGATAGCCATTAAAACTAAACATCAAAGGATCAAAATAAGCTTAACTTTGAAGCTGAATTTCAAATAACTATGTTATAAACTTTTACACCAAAATATTAAAAAATATTAAACCATAATCAGTGCTCTCTCTAAAATAACATTATTAATCACTTTTTAAGGTGATCAAATGTATCTGTATATAATATCTGCATTTAAATGAATATAATAAAAATGGTAATTTCAGTTTATTTCACTGAATTATTCTCTATTCTCTGTGAATTTTTTTATTTTATTATTTTATAAGGTAAATAATATATTAGTAAAATAGTACATACATAAAATGTATAAATAAATACATACACACATATTGAGGTAGTATAATAAAAGAAAAAGTAATAAAAATAAAGTGATATAGGTATAAAATAAATAAAAAGGAGTGCATTCACAAAATATTTGAAGACTTCTTGTTTGGAACATATTTAAAACACGAGAGTGAATCCTTAGGAATATCTGAGTGGTGAAGTTAAATTATCTGAGCCTTAGAAAACACTTACCTGACAGCTATAGACTGGAGAAGGGAGAAAAGGAAGGCATCCTAACCAGTAATTAGATTGCTCAAATAATTGGCAAAAGGTCATGAAAGCAGTAAGTAAGGTGGTGCCCTGAGGAACAAGAGTTAATAGACAGAATGATACCTTGAATGTGGAGAACAAAGAGTAGATAAGAAGACGCCTTAAATCACCCAGATTAGTAACTGGGAGACGTTGGACAGGCGCATGATGGTAAAATAGAAAATTACAAGCAGAAACTGTTTCTATAGAGAAAAGTAAGAGTCAGACACATTGAGCTTGCCTTTACAGAGTGGTTTTCAAGTGGAATTATCTACTAGGTACTTGAAAATGCAGGTCTGATACTCAAAAGAGAGACAAGAGGTACATAAGTGGCTTCAAAAGTTATTCACGAAGCTCCCATAGGAGGAATGAGGCCAGAACTCAAAGAAAAACAAGGAAACTCACCATTTGGAATTGGCAAAGAGAAATCATAGAGATAGTCAAAGTAGATTTCATAAAGTATGATCCAAAAAACAAAACGAGAAGGAAAGCAGAGGATCATGAAAGCGATAGATAGTTTCACAAATGGACAAACAGTACCAAGCATCAAACTCTGCAAAGGTTAGCTAGGAGAAGCAATTTGTGGCAGTGGTGGCTAGATTCAGTCATTAGAATGGAGAATACATATAGGTATCTCTTTGACTGCTAAACTCATTTAAGGAAGAGACCAGGATTTACTTTGATAATGTGTGATGCATCAGACAGCAAAGATGGGTTAGTAAGCATGGGTTAAAACTATAAACAAAACACAATTAGTCAAACAAACTATAGTTTCTAGTTGGAATTTTAATACTATTAAATTATTTAATTTTCTGGTAAATCATTGCTGTCCTCTGGGAATTAAATTTATTCAATTAGGTATCATGTAAGATCTCTTACAGCACCAAAAAATATCAGAGTTCCTCTGAAAATGATATAACTGCTTGTGAAAATGTTGGCTAAAATGGGTTAAATGAAAATTTTATTAAATTTTTCCAAATTATGCTGATTGTAAATAACTTTTCAATATTAAACATATTGAATAAAAGTGATTTTACATTAAAAATCCTGTAAATATTAAACTGCTTTGTGAAATTTTACAATGACTTTTGCTTTGGATTTTAGTTGTTTTTTTTTCTTTTTTTTGCAATCACTTATGACTGACCACGCGTTAAAATGATTTCAACTGGGAAAAAGCTTATTGACGCTTATGTAAATACATGGTTAAGTCAAGAGAAACATATACAAAAACACATTATTTTATGTTAAAGGAGGATACTAATTTTTATGTCTATAGTAAAGAAAAAACAACTTAAACTAGATAATCTCTTTATACTCTCTATGATTTTGATAGATTATGATAGGCAGGCATAAGAAACAGTGAAATAAATGTTGCATTTATGCTTTATGTAAACTTCATAAAGCTGTAAAAAACCAAAAGCTTTTCAATATAGTAAACAATTGTTATACTTCCTTAAGAATGTCATTTATTTTTTGAAGAATTTCACTTCTATAATTACCATTGAGCAACTTGTATACTCTAGGTTAAAAATTAGTAATTTCCCAATGAGACTGTGAGAAGTTAGTAACATAGAACTTACTGTTTTTTCTTTCCCAGGTTCCACCTGATCAGGCTTTGCTGAGCATGGTGGCTGTGGCTGTTCTTTTATTGTTTTGACTGTCTTATCATCTTCTTTAGGTAAACTCTGAGGCATGCCAGGGGGTAAATCTTCCATCTTGGTCTGTGGTTGTTTCTCTTCTTGCACTGTCTTTGGAGCCACTCCGCCTTCCAGCTTTTCTTCAGCAATTTGTACTTGAGATTTAAGTAAGTCATGTTTTTGTTCTTCTGGGGCTGATGTTTTTGCCTCTGGGGGTAGCTTTTTGTCTTCAGGGGTTGGTTTCTCTTCTTCTAAGAGTGGTTTTTTTTCTTCAGGACATATCTTTTCTTCTTTAGGGATTAGTTTTTTTTCTTCAGGGAGTGGCTTTTTTTCTTGAAGAGCTGAAGCTCTGTCTTTCTCTAGCTTACTCTCTTCTTGTTTTGGATCTGTGGTTACCATAGAGGGAACGTTTTCCATTGATATTGTTTCCTTTACTTTTTCTAGAATGACTTTTTCAGCTTCTGTTTTTACTTCTTGCTCTTCCTTTTTCACTAATTTTACTTGGGGAGGCACTGCTGTTTTCTGAGGTGGTAGTTCTGTAGAAATAGGCATGGGAGATGCTTTGGGTCCTGATGATACAGGTGGCATTTTGCCCATGTCTCCAAGCTGTCCTGATATTGCTCTCTGGGTTTGGCAATTTAAACAAAGCCATTCTTGAATCTGCAAAAATAAATAAATAAATAAATAAATAAATAAATAAATAAATAAATAAAATAAAAACAATAAACAGATTAAATGTATTTTAATGTATCTTTTCCTGTGATTTTACCAAAGTAAAAATTTGGTAAATCCTAGCTGCCGTTTTTGTATATGGAGAACACGGGTCACTGTTCTCCAAATCAATGACAAAGTAATTTTTTTTACATTACAAAAAACCTATTTGAAATCTAAAATTGTAAAGAATTTCTAGAGACTAGCAATTCACTATCTTCATTAAATGAGAAAAACAAAAAAGAAAAATATTGCATTAAATGTGAACCCAGAGAAATATTCATTTCCAAGAAGACAAAACATCTGCATTTGCTCCAAACAAAATTGTTTTAAAGACTAATTCCTTCAAAGTTAGTATTTGCATCCAAAATTTATTCAAAGACTATTACATTTCATTAAGATTATCTTTGTAATAAACAATTAATCAAAAGTTCTTTTAGGATCTAGCCTATTATCTCCTATCTCTTGGCTTGGGCCAAATATAGTTCTACCTTCCAGAGTAGAGCTTTACAAGTACAGATAGTTCTCAAGAGTCACTTGTGCATATTTCCCTATCTGCTACCAGATTATGAACATAATTTCATTCTTAATACTAATCGTATTTCCTCATGCAGTTGAAAAAGCAGCACTCCAAGGCTCAATGGTTCGTTATTTTCTTCCCTGAGTATTCTGACTTGCTGACTAAAGCATTTTCTGATATCTCTGCTCTTCAGTGTCTAAACCAGGCATCCCCAAACTTTTTACACAGGGGGCCAGTTCACTGTCCCTCAGACCGTTGGAGGGCCGCCACATAACTGTGCTCCTCTCACTGACCACCAATGAAAGAGGTGCCCCTTCCTGAAGTGCGGCGGGTGGCTGGATAAATGGCCTCAGGGGGCCGCATGCGGCCTCCAGGCCATAGTTTGGGGACGCCTGGTCTAAACCGTCCTCACCTCCCCTGAATCAACTGATAGGGTCCTTTGACATACAAATTCCTAGGAACTACACCAAAACAATTTTAGCAGAATCCTGGGGGAAGAAAAAGGAGGATCTGCTTTTTTGATAAACTGGTTAAGAATTTTTGCAAACTAAAGACTAAAAACTACTCTCTGACAAGTATACATGACAAATAATCACACAGGAGACAGATTATGTTAGAATACTACTACTAAAGATTCCTTTCTGAATGATGTGTGTTGTGTTGTTTTCTTACATTATATGTCTTCTAATATTTAAAAAGTAAACACTGTGTGTCATTCTAATTGTTATGATTTCATGTGTACCCATTCTGTAAGGCATAGGGTTAGAGTGTCATAAAAATAATATTGCTTTCATGTATTGCATTGTACTCTGAGAAGTTCAATTTCAAATCACTTTTCATGCTGGCTCACTCTTTCCAGTTACTTATCTTAAATTGTTTAGAGACAAAACTCACTTATTGCTCTAGAATACTGTCAGAGATCTAAGTTTCATTTCTTACTTCAGATTCCAATTACTTTAGAAACATTAACAATACTGCCTAATAACTATGATTATTTTGCAATCTGTAAGCCATTATAATTCTTATTTGCTGATCTAAAAGAGTAAAGACAAAAGTCAATTCTGTAACTGTGGTAAAATGCTGCCAATAAAATATTAGGATATATATGGACTCACTTGCTTTTTGTGTATATAATGACTCGATATCAATTATCTTGTTAATTTCATGTCTAAGGAGCTCTGAAGTGAATTGTGTGCCTTCTTTATTTAATGTCTTTTTATAAAAGTCATAGGAAAGAAAGATTTGATTCACTATATCAAGCACTAAAAGATCTAGCTGTTGAGCTGAACCGTCCCTGAAGGAAGAACTTCCATAATACCTACAAAAAATCAATCTTGATCTATAATGTGGTTTTAAAAACAATCACTTGGTTGAGCCACATCTTCAGATATTTTCATTCAGAGCCTGACTTTTTAAAAAACAAAAACAGATACGAATGGCTGCATTACTGTGCTGTTTTGCCACATGGATTCTAAAAACCAAATACAGGTATATATTAAGCATCCTCATAAGCCATGTTCTGCTGTAAATAAGTTAGGAAATTTTAATATGCCAGAAATACAGGTTTCATTCCACTGGAAATTTTTGTCATTTAAAAAAATGTGACTATTTTATCTGAGTTTTTGGGACAAAGAAATTATTCTTACAAAATTGCCATCTCTTGCTACTTTATAGCATATGATGCCACAATAGTACATGGCTTTTGGCACAAGAAAAAATGTGTTGAGAAAATAAAACATAGTGATAATTTCAAGGTAGTATACTTATTATTTTCCTACCATTCTAAATTTAGGTGTGAGAATAAAAGGTACCATCTATGTAATTTACTTTTTCACATAAAATATTTCATTTCCCAATATAAAGTAATATTTGGTAAAGCTATAAAGTGGTAATAACTACTGAAGTACTAAGGTTTGTATTGGAAACAGAAGGCAATAGTGTAAACCTGAGAGATTAAAGATCTTATCCTGAGAGCCTCATTGGCTATTTCAGATTAATGTGTTGCTTAAATTGCCATCCATGTTCAGTTAAACCTAATATTTTAAATAATTGCTATTTTGCAATTAATTTTAACACAATGTTGCTACACTAAGTCTCTTGGATGCATGGCTAATTTCCATTGTGAATAAAAGAAGGCAGCCAGCCTAATTCTTTGGACCTTACACTTTGACTAACTGTCCCTAAAATTAAATTGGAAACTAATATTTCTATTACATCAAATAATGACAACACAATTCATTCATATATCTATACCATATATATCTATTCTGTTTATATCTGTTGGTTAAGAAGTGTATATGCAAAGGTTATTTCATCAAGGAACTTGTATTCAAGTAGAAGACATGAAGCATGGGTGAAAATAAGTAAAATATGCAGTAAAAACAATTAAAGAGATGAAAATATTGTGTTGCAATGCAGAAGAGGGAGATACCACTTCTAGTTAGATATTTTCTAAGAAGGTTTGGCTTTAAAATAGATAGGTTAATAAATTGTGAATGTGAAATAAATCAATTTTCCCAAAAATGTTTTGTCACTATTTGACATAATTGAAATGCGAAATGCAAAAATCTATTCATATTTGATAGTGTTCAGTCAAAATGTAAATATAACATCAGGCTATGGCTTTATTATTTTATTCATGTTGAAATTCAATCATTAAGAGATGAGGCACAGCAAAAATCATGTAACACATGCCTGCAAAAAGCCAATGATTAAAAACACTAGATTTAACCAAATCTAGATAAAAATTAAACAATAAACTTATTGTTTAGCTGTAAGAAGGTAATGGAAGATAAGGTTTAAGAGGCAAGTCGAGATTCTCTCTTAGGTGGCACTTGTCACCAAATAAATGGCACTTAATTGCCACAGGTAGACATTTTGTGGAATAAATTGGAATCCGGTGAAGGTTTCTGAAAGGAGTAAAATCTGTTTTGTTATGATCAGTCTGGTAAAATATGGTTACCTGCCTATGTTGGTAAACACTAAATCTAGAGGCAGAAAGAAACTATTAGAGAAAATGGAAAGGATGGAATGAATATAACAGGATTTTCTGATGAATTTAGTTTGAAACATAAGCAATTTGATAAATTATAAGCCACAAAAGAATACATTTTTCAACAATTAGAAATGATGAACCAGTTCTCATGTGTGTCTCTTCTCTTTTCTGTAACCCTAGAACCAAAAATTAAATGTTAACAAATTCAGCAAGCAGAGGAAGTTATAATGCCAATAAAGAGTTGAAAGGAAACAAAGTTCTAAAATAATATCAAAAATTTTATATTTATTTAAATATATGAATTCAAATTTTGTTTACTAAGGGGGAGCATAGGAGTATCATTGGAGGAAAAGGCAGAGGCTAGGTAAAATACAAAGTGGAAAAGAGACAGGAAAGATTGATCAGGATTTTCATAGTAAGTAAAAAAGAATAGCAGTAAATTTCCAAGAAAGTTTATTTTGGACAATATAGTCATCATCATTATCATATCATCATTAATTATAAACTGACCAGAAAAATTTACTTCTACCAAAATTTTGGAAATACTCTATAACTACATAAGATATAAACATTTATAGGTTACATTTTATTTTTCTTCTTTAACAAAAATAATCCAAAGATTTTTGTATCATTGTACTCAGGAATTTGAATAAGAATTATTGTATTTATAGGTCCAAATATGTTATCTATATTCTGAGTTCCTAAATAGCCACACCATTACATTTTCATACTGTTTCTAGTCCAGTAGCAACCTGGAAATCAATTAAACAAAATTATTTCACTTATGTAACAACTCAATGAATAATATTTCAATGCCATATATGACTTTTGCTAGCTGAAAAGATTTAGCCAGACATAGCATTAACTCTTCCTATAACAGTTAGAATTGTGATGCACATGATTATTCATATTTTGCCTTAAGTTTAAATATCAAATGAGTTATAGTTTTAGCTTTAGAATATCTTCTTATCAATATAGTAAGACAACCAGCAATTTTACGTGTACGTCCACATATATGTGTGTGTGTGTGTGTGTGTGTGTGTGTGTGTTTGTGTGTATATACACACATAAGACTGCTGGTTGTCTATTATGTCAAATAAGAGACATATCTATAAAATAAAGTTTTATTATATATTTATATGTATATAGATATATTTATACACAAATAGGTATATATAAAATTTCATTTTAAGGTATTGCTTGCAAGATTTCTCCAGTACAATTTTCTTCCTTACTTAAAAACACAGAATCACTTTTACCCCAATCATATGTGTGTGTGTGCGCGCGCGCGTGCGCACTGAAAACATCTCTATTATATTACTGAGTTTACTACATAGAAAAATGAAAAACTTAGATGCTTACGGATGCTTTTTAGACAACATACTAATCATCCTTATGGATGATCTAAGATGGTTGCCATTTGTTGTCCTGTGATTTTTAAGTATATTTTGAATATGCTATTATGAATATGCTCTAATGGCATAAAAAAATAAAAGTTTATGGTTCATCTATGTTATTATTAAATATAAACAAACTCAGAGGCCTCCAAACTATGAAACAATCACTGTTTATTCAGTACTTTAACATTAATCAGGATATCAAAATTCACCTTCAAGTAGGAAAAGTTCTGACAAGTAGCATATATAAAATAACACCACACTAATCAGAAAATACTCAAATGTATTCAATTGTCAGCTAGTACATATTAATAAAACACATTTATTTTAAAATCAATTCAACAGAGTTTGTTCAAAACAAATCAACGCTCAAAAAATCCATTAATCTTAAGAAGGAAAGTAGGAAATGAAGACAAAAACCCAGAGAAGGGATGCTACTGTGCTACTCAGCATTTTTCCATCATAAAGCGATTTGCTTTATATAACATTTCAGCTGTAACTATAGCAACAATACCATTAAGGAAAATCTCCGAACTTCAGGGCTGCCTATTTATTTTTCTAAGGATCTTTTCTAAAGCATAGTAATAAGACCTGCAGCAGATTGAAAGTTTGCTTTTAGACTTAAAATGGCAAGGAAATGATGGTCGCAAAACCTACATGAGCATTCATTATTTGTACTGGAGAAATCTTGTAAACAGTACCTTAAAATTAAATTTCATTAAAGATCGGGTGAGCTAATTAGGAAGCTTATATTGTTTCTATCCATGGAAATATTTAGTCAAAGAGTAGGTAGGTCACTTTTCAAAAATTTGTAAAGGAATCCAAGCAATCAAGGAGATTGGTACTATAACATCAAGTTCCCTGCCCACTATGAAGATTTGACTCAACAAAAATTTTACACGTTTTTGTTTATTTATTTTCTTATTCAGAATATCACTTAATCAGAGAAATAATTACACTAATAAACTGCTTAGAATTCACCCTTATATTCAGGGACAAATATACCAATTGGGGAGCAACGTTACCTGTAACTTGTCATTTTTATAAATGTTATTTATAATCTTGGCAATACGGTGTTCTATTCAACTCAGATCCATGATTCTTATAATTCAATATGACGTTCTGATAATTGGGTTTTTTAGTCATAAATTCATTCCCTTTATGTCATCTATAAAAGGGACAAGGATTGAATTCACAATTGATACACTGTTTTTCCAGACTACACAATCAATTGCTCATATTACAAGATGAGGACATTAGAAATCTATGATCATTCCCGAGACTGCATTTGTAAGTGTACATAATGATGCGTTTGTTATCATTCTATGCTTACTCTATCCCTTGTAAAAATAAATGAAATATGTGTCCAGTCCTTTTATCATTACCTTCTTTTACCTAGAATGTGTAGCTTCAGTCATATTTTGTTTCTTTTATAACCACTGATACCAGAATAATTTATATTCAAAATACATAATTGAATTAAGGTTCTTCCTCATATATAGACACAAGATTATATCAAACTGTATTAGAACATAAATATGTATATGAACACAGTTTTGAAAAATAAAAAGTCAACATAAATACTAATTTCCAGGGGAATTACTCAACGTGAAGAATATAAATTAATAATACAATCTAATAGGATACAGGATACTGTTAGAAACTTGTAGTGGAGTTATCATTCCTCGGTCTAAGTTGATTAGTGGTCACGTCCCTTCCCATCCCATATCTACATGTTTATTTCTGCAGGACCTCATGCTCCCATGTACCAAATGAAGTCTCTTTGTTTTCCTCATTAGAAATTTGCTTTCAGAGGCGGGCGCGGTGGCTCAAGCCTGTAATCCCAGCACTTTGGGAGGCCGAGGCGGGTGGATCACGAGGTCGAGAGATCGAGACCATCCTGGTCAACATGGTGAAACCCTGTCTCTACTAAAAGTGCAAAAAATTAGCTGGGCATGGTGGCACGTGCCTATAATCCCAGCTACTCAGGAGGCTGAGGCAGGAGAATTGCCTGAGCCCAGGAGGCGGAGGTCGCGGTGAGCCGAGATCGCGCCATTGCACTCCAGCCTGGGTAACAAGGGCGAAACTCTGTCTCAAAAAAAAAAAAAAAAAAAAAAAAAATTTGCATTCAGAAGAAGGCAGATTAAAAATAAAAAACTTGCAATGTAGGTTTCTGTGTAATGTAAAATACATTAACAGATATTTTCATAAATAGCAACATGCCAACTAAAATTATGTATATTACAACCAGATATTAAAACTACATTTAGAATATGATTTCATACTCTTGATTGATACTTTTTTTGTGTCAGTTTTGACTAAACCAGAATCATGTTTCTGGTTGCTTTCTCATCATAATTTATATATATTTTTTTCTCTAACAATTTCTGAATTTTTGATGTTTTAAATAATACTATTACATAAATAACATATAAATGAAAATGTATTAATTTAAATACCTGTGAATTATTACATTAATACAATTTTGACAGATCTGAAGAAAATCACATGCTTAGTTTTCTTTTAAAAAGATCCATATGGCTGGGTGCAGTGGCTCACATCTGTAATCCCAGTATTTTGGGAGACAGAAGTGGGTAGATCACTTGAGGTCAGAAGTTCAAGACAAGCCTGGCCAACACGGTGGAAACGTATTTCTACTAAAAGTACAAAATTATTTGGGTGTGGTGATGGGCACCTGTAATCTCAGCTACTTGGGAGGTTGAGGCAGGAGAATCACTTGAACTCAGGAGGTGGAGATCACAATGAGATCATGCCACTACACTCTACCCTGGGTGACAGAGCGAGACACCATCTCAAAAAAATATATATTTATATCTTTTAAATACATATGTTACACATACACATAAAGATATATATGTCTTATAAATATATGTATCAAGAATATAATATATATACATATATATATATATATATATATATATATATATATATGTATGTATGTATATAGTCCTAGTCCTTTCAGGCTGCAATGACAAAATCATTAAGTGAGTAGTTTATAAGCAACAGAAATGTATTTCTCATAGTTTCAGAGGTTAGGAAGTCCAAGATCAAGGTGTTGACTTGGTGTCTGCTGAGGGCCTACTTCTGGTTCATAGATGCTGTGTTCTGGCTTTGTCCTCAAATAGTGGAAAAGTTGAGTGAACTTCCTCAGGCCTCTTGTATAAAGGCATTAATCATATTCATGAGGACTCTACCCTCATGACCTAATCACCTCCCAAAATGTTCCACCCCCTAATACTTCACCATGGGGATTAGGATTTCATTATATGATTTTGAGGGGGACACAGACATTCAAACCATTATGTATATTTATGGATCCATCTATCTATATCTAGTTATATATAATGTTCTGAATGTATCTGAATTTTCTGAATTCATACACACACGTTTATATACCTTTATTTCTATAGATAATTAAATAGTATTCAATTCCCCTGTAATGTTTTCCTGTCTGTCAATCTGTCTTTCTATCTAGATAGAGGCCAGTAGGAAGAGAAAGGGTGAGCTCATTAAAATTCTTCAACCAAGTAGTCTACCTGGTTTGAGTTTAATCAGATTCATTAGATTAATCACCTACCAGTGCATATGAAGGACAATTCCAAATGCACAGTCGATTTCTCACTGGTAACCAATGATGCATTAAATTTATGGAAAATCATCCAACTTACTGCATTGGTTTTAGCTAACTGTACTAAAGCAAAAATATAAGACTTAGAAGAAAGGCTTATTTCTGGGTTCATGGCATTTTTTTGTGAATAATTTTTCGAATGCACTAAGTTTTAGGTTGATAGCTATTTATGTATGATAAGTGTGGTTTAAAAATAATCAACAGTTTTAAAAATAACCATTTATGTTGTATGTGTGTCAAGTTAATTTTAAAAATGTAATCATTTATCATTCCTCCGCTTTTATAGAGGCATGTTTTGGTATATCTTTGTTATAAGATCTGTATATTGATTTTGCATGTGTAAATAGTTACATCAAAGCAAAAAAGAATTCTAAGTTAGTCACTAGTCAGAGCTACAAGCAATGAATAATTGAATTTTAAAATAAAATTTATTTAAAAGATCTAACGTACTTCATCATTGGGAAATGTCATATTTGTTAAGATTACAAATCAATATGCATTTGGAAGACAGATCAGTTAGAACATACTGCAGCCAAATGAAATTTGTAAAACACATTACAAGATAAAAATCCATTCCCTCACTTATAAATTTAAGCATCATTGTGGATATAATATTTAAAGACAGAATAATTTCATAGACTAGGGAGTCTGAAATGCATAAGAAGGTGGGTTGCACCAGACTGGCTGGATAGTGCAGAATGGATCTAGGTGGCAGGAGAGATTGGTGAGGTGTTAAGCCCTCCTGTGATGTCGTAGAACACATGCAATACTGAAGTTCTTCTTGCAGGCAAGAATCAGTATGTTGATTTTGCAAGGTGTAAACTCGTCTAGGTTGAACTATGTTTTCCAGAATCATCTTCCCTGAATGTTTCCCATTACAGTGTATAACACTGTTTGGCTCTGTGTCCCCACCCAAATCTCATTTCAAAATGTAATTCTCAAGTGTAGAGGGAGGGACTTGGTGGGAAGTGATTGGATCATGAGGGCAGTTTCCCCCATGCTATTCTTGTGCTAGTGAGGAAGTTCTCATGAGATCTGATGGTTTAAAGGTGGCAGTTTCCCCTACAATTTCTCTCTCCTGCCACCTTGTGAAGAAGGTACTTAATTCTCCTTTGCCTTTTGTCATGATTTGAAGTTTCCTGAGGCCTTTCCAGCCAGGCAGAACTGTGAGTCAATTAAACTTCTTTTCTTTGTAAATTACGCAGCCTCAGACAGTTCTTTATAGCAGTGTGAAACTGTCTAATACAGTGTATCACAGGAAATATTTTGTATACAATTTGGCAGGTAGTAGAAGCAAAGCAATAGCCATATTTGATTTTGTATACACAGAATATCTGAGCAGGGTCACTAGGTGCTCTTATAAGTTGCCCATGTTGTCACTTATTGTTTGGCTTAGGATAGGAAACAGGAATGCAGCTGATCTATTTTCCTTTAGATTCTCCTTCAGCTTGTCCATAGGTATTTAGCTTGGAGGCAGTGAGAAGGGACAGGCATTATGACCTGTCCTCATGGGTTCCAGCTTGTCCTTCTTCTCCCTTACTTTAATTCTTCTTTCTTTCCTCTGCCTGGCCTTCAGACTTAACCTCCAGCAGTCTTTCAGCAATCACTTAACCAGCTTTCACAGCCGTGTATGAACAAATTCCTAGAGCAAATCTCTTATTACATATATTTCAAACTTCCTAGTCGTTCGGCTTTTCTGATTAATATCTAAGTGATACAGTCAGGCTGAGTCAGCTTGTTATTCAAGGGATAATTTTTTACACTTTTATCCATGATTGGTGGTGTGTGTGCAAGGTAATTCTAACAAACTATTTTGGATACTAAGTTGCATGGCAAAGATAGTGAATTTTACTGGAATCAAGAAAGTGAATTTTACTTTTCAAGTCAGTGTAACATGCATAAATAGTAACTTCAAAGGTTTAATTTTTTAAGAAAAATATGGTGAGCTATTTCGGTCATCAGCATAATTTGTGATATGTGAGGTGACTGGTATGTTAATTAGCCTGATTTGATCACTCCACAATGTTTACATCTATTGAAACATCATATTGTACCGAAAAAACATATACAATTATAGTTGTTGCTTATTTTTTCTTTCTCAAACATTTTTATCATTTTTGTAGAGACAGGGTTTCACTATGTTGCTTGGTCTCGAACTCCTGGGCTCAAGCCATCTTCCTACCTTGGCCTCTGAAAGTTCTGGAATTGTGGGTGTGAGCCACCATACTGAGTCTAAAATTACTTGTAAATTAAATATAAAATAAAAATTCAAAAAAAAATTGAAAGGAGATAAATGTCTACTCACCCATTATCCACTTAAGAAACAGAATATTGCCAATATTTGGTCTGAGACACCCAGGTGCCATTTTCAATAACATCTTATCATATGCCCTCCAAGAATAACCACTATTTTAATTTTTGTTTTGTTAGATCTTTGTTCGCTGCTATGGTTTTAATAGTACATATTAAATATTTTATATATTATTTACTTTGGTATATTTTTGAACAACATATAAATAGTTCTGTGCTTTTTTTTCCTTTTTGTGTTTTTTCACTAGACATTGCCTGGGTACAAAATTCATCTATCAAACAAGTGTGGGGCACAAAGAATAACTTTTCAATGAATACCCATGAGCCACTGATCCTATTAAATAAATGAAATACAGTCATTACATTTGAAGCTTCTTTCAAATTCATTCCTTTATATTCTTCTTTGTGTTAACTACTGTCCTAAGTATTCTGTCTATCAGTATGACATTCTGGGGTTTATTTTTACCCTATGTGTTTGGAGACCTCACTATTTTGGTTCCATACGATATTAGAGTCAGAATCATAGAGCATCATTTTTCATATGTCTCTTTTAAAATCAAAGTATTTCCTAAAATTAAACTTATAATGCCATTTGCAAATGTTATCTAATGATAAACATAAATATATAAGACCATAGTTAAATGTAGGTACAATGAGAAATGAGAGTTCATGACTCATCTAAGTCATTTTTTTAATATTAGAGAGACCCTCCCCCCCAAAAAAAATCTGTGTGAAACTCAGGTTATGAGCCACCAACGTATACTCTCTTCACCAGGTAAGTTTTAAATTAAAAAATATATACTAAAAATCCTACAATCTGGGCAATTACAGATCGCTTACTTAATATGAGGCTGATTGTTAAAAAGAGAATATGTTTGTTAAATATTCAAACAGGAAGACAGAATTTTTAAAAATTGGGGTAGTTCATTTTTTTAAAGCCTCCTCTTTTGTTTGACATCCAATGGCTAGTATTAAGAAATCTTTGTGAGACTTTGAAGTTGTTTAAATCCATTCATAAGATAATTATTACATAATTTCTATGATTCTATTGTTCTAAGTGCTATATATATAAATGTCGCTCTTAGAAGAATCAAAGTAATTATATAGAAATTAGCAAAAATACAATGAATATATATTCATTTATATAATATGCATGAATATATAACATATATGTATATATTCATGTATGCATTCTCATTTAGTCAAACAATGCAAATAAGGTAAGAATGATCAAATTAGAATTAGGAATAGGCAACTAATTGTCCAAAGTCACCAGGGAAAACTTAACGGAGTGAAATTTGTTATGAGCCATGGCAGACCAGCTGGATTTGGAAAACAAAGAAAAATAAACCAAAGATCCAGGAACAAGACACACACACACACACACACACACACACACACACACACACATACACACGAGTATCTTTCTTGGTCTAAGATAATAGAAACAAGTAAAAAACTAGGTGGAGAAAGAAAACAATGCATAATTCATATACAGAAGATAAAGATCAGTTATAGAATTTAGGCTGAAATTGGCAGGGATAGAAAAAAGTCCAATTTTAAATCAATATTTAAGAAGGACTGAGCTCCTCAGTTAAGGCATGATTGTTAGTTTATGTTTTAAGGCTAGTCATTTATTGAAGTTATTCCTTTTCTTGTAATTGTTTATAGACTTTAGAATTGCAAGTCTCACATATTGAGCCTGAAATTGATTTGTGTTTCTTCAAAAACACATAAATAAATAAATAACTTAGAAGTGCCGCCCGTTGATGGTAAAATCTGAAAAATTTGAAACTATCATTGAAAATTATATTCAATTTTCAAAATTATATTCAATTTTCTGATGCCATTAAATATTTTTGAGAACATGATTTTTATTGATGATACAATAACCAATCATATGGATGCTTTAACGATTCTTCAACTAGAAGAATATTGTAAATACAGCTGTACAAACATACATCAAAATGCAAATTCAGAGAAGCAGTAGTTTGTTTAATTACACAGATAAAATATTTATTATTTATTTGCTTTGCTATCTGGTACCTAACAGTATGCCAATAATGTGTACTATATATTCTGAACATTCAGAATCCAATCTTTTGCTCAGCATATTTGCAGGCATTATGTTTCTCTCAGCAAATAGGTAGATGCAGCCATGTAAAGCTGAGGACTCATTAGTCACTGAAGGAATCTGAGAAAGTACAGATAGAAAGTACAGATATTTCTCTTTTTTAAAAATTATTATTTATTTTTATTATTTCAAATTTTTTTATTGCATTTTAGGTTTGGGGGTACATGTGAAGAACATAGCAGTGTGATTTGCTGCCTTCCTCCCCATCACTATATCTGGCATTTCTCCCCATGCTATCTGTCCTCAATTCCCCACCCCCTGCTGTCCCTCCCCTATTTCCCCCCTACAGACCCCAGTGTGTGATGCTCCCCTCCCTGTGCCCATGTATTCTCATTGTTCAACACCTGCCTATGAGTGAGAACATGTGGTGTTTGGTTTTCTGTTCTTGTGCCAGTTTGCTAAGAATGATGGTTTCCAGGTTCATCCATGTCCCTACAAAGGACACAAACTCATCATTTTTGATGGCTGCATAGTATTCCATGGTGTATATGTGCCACATTTTCCCTGTCCAGTCTATCATCGATGGGCATTTGGGTTGGTTCCAGGTCTTTGCTATTGTAAACAGTGCTACAATGAACATTCGTGTGCATGTGTCCTTGTAGTAGAACAATTTACAATCCTTTGGATATATATCCAGTAATGGGATTGCTGGGTCAAATGTATAGATATTTCAAATAGATTTAACTTTCAGGTGTGTTGTTTGTCTCTGGTCTTAGCCAGTAAGGATGGGAAGCAGTGATTTGGAACTGAGAAAGGGAGACTGGATCATCTGGAAAGTCACGTCGGCAAAGATAGCGTGTCTTAGGCAACAAATATGTTACCATTAGTAATTCTAGAACAACAGTATAGTTTAATGGATACATAACTGAAAGTGAGTACTAGTTCATATAAACCCAAATTTGAATAAAGGGCCTAAGTTCAATTAAAAACTGTCCTAATTTCTTTAAATGCTAAAGAACAAGAGATATTTACTGATGGATCCTACCAACCAAGTCCCAGGCCTCACATCCTTACAACTATCATTCACTAGAAAGACCACTGGGACTAACCCTAGAACACAGTCCTTTTTGTTTGCCTCAGTCACCTCAAGATACCTGAGACATCCCAATCGACTGTTATTAACTAGACTCTCCCTCCCGCCATGTCCTCACACCTGCTCAGTGTTTCCTGAAAAGTAAGGATGTAAGGCCTGGAATGAGTCAAGGGAGAAGAGGAGGAGCCAAGAGAGAGAAAGAGGAAAGTCTTGCCAGAAACATGTGGAATGGTTTATTTTCACACCTGCCCATATTGCTGTCAGCGCCACTGCTGTCACTGGGAATAAACAGTGCTCTGAAGCTCCTGGAACATATGAGATAAAATTGCTCCATTGGGGAAATCAGCTGGAGTTTCACTGCCTGAAATGTTCAGCTGAGTCAAATAAAGATTTTTGAGTTAGAAAGTGGAATAACTGAACCTGTCACCTTGGAAAGAATATGATAAAGAAATGTACCCTAAAAAAAAATTGACAGTGCTTTCCAAGCCTTTGATTATGCTCAGTGGGCTTGGCTGAAAAATAGAACTGTAAAGTAGAATTCCCATTTTTAACACATAGCTAGTTTCTATTTAGTATGGAACTTCCTCCCTAGGCTACTAGCATTTGAAGAGGACAAGTTTACCCTGAAGGAATGACAGATGCACTGCAGAGGTTACAAGCTTGTATAGATGACTATGGCAGTAGCAGCAGAACTGAATGAGGAAAACGACATTGCCAAGAAAAAAAAAACTGCCCTAATTTATAGAGAACATGATGATTTAAAAATAGAGGAGGAATAGGTTCTGGGGGAAGACTAGAATATGCTGAGCTTCAGGACCCTGTAAATATGCTTATCTTACTGAATCCTCGCACCAATCTTAGGAGTTTCTATAATGATGCTCATTACACAGATGAAGAAACTCAAACATAGAAACTAAAAAATAATATCCTTCTCAATAGCCAAAGTTGGTAAGCAGATCTCAGAGATGAGTCTACACCTATAGATTCAGATCTTAAAGAATACAGAAGGTACTTAGACCAGAGTTAGAAGTAGCATTTCCCGGAGATGATATGCAAAAGAAGAGAACAGCAGGCAGATCTTGAAGAATAGCTTTATTCAACAAGAAATTAGCAAAGCATATTAAACAGGATCATTCAAAAAGGGTAAGGAAAACCAGTAGTTTTTAGTAAACCTGAGCGAAGAAAGATGATAACTGCAAGAGAGCGATAGGCAGTATCACCAAATATAGTAATAAGACTAAGTGACGTATACGTCAAACAGGTTGGCGGACATCTTTCTTTAATGGAACTGAGTACTCCACATATTAATGTGTCTGTCTTAACTCTTCATTTTGTTTCTGTCATCTTTGCAATAATTGTTTTTTCTCAGGTAGCCTGCATCATTGACTATAAACAATTGTTTTACTCATAATTTAGGTATGTGCCTGTATCTAAAAAAGTGAGTTATGATGGATATTACATTGCTTCACCTTTATGTAATAAGGATAAGCATCTAAACACGTAAATGAAAAGAAGTCCTAGATGTAAACTCAAGCTTCATGTTAGAATATTGCCTTGAACATCATCGGATTGTGAAGCAGAAGTTTATTTGTAGGTGTTATTTTTTTCTTATAGAATATTAAATAATCACACTATACAGAGCAGTTATTGTAGATGGAGGCTTAATACTTATTCCTATCTTTCTTCTCCAGTTTTTCAAAGGGAAACACTGGTTAAAAGTAAGCAAGCAATGAGAATGTTCTGTATGCTCTGTATATTAATGCACATTTAGAAACTACTGTAGGGATCTTTATTCCTGAAGAAAGCTACTGAAATATCACACTGTATAATTCATTCAATTAATTTATTATTCCACATATTTCCACCAGACACTGTATCAGGTTATGTTAATAAAGAGATTAAAAGCATGGTTGCATATCACAGCAAACCCAAGGCCTAGCAGAGAAAAAGAAAACATAAATTGTCTCACTATATTTGTAATAAAAGTTAGCAGCAAATGCTCTGGAAACTCAAGGAAGATGCAACTCATAGAGCAGGGGAGGAGACTCAGGGAAGGCTTTTCAGAAAGAGGTGACAACTAAGCTGATCCACGAAGAATTAGTGTTAACCAGTCAAAGCAGAGCATGCTAAACGGAAGTTTGACAGGGCATTTATTATAACCACAGGAAAATGTGCACAGAAGGGGAGTTGTGACTGAAACATTAGTGGATGATCAATAAGTAAGCCTTTGCTTTCCCTCATCTCCGAGAATACTCCCTTTATTTTGTGATTCAAGATAAAAACCAGACCTTTAGATATTAAAACTTGACTGAGTTTTTTTTTTTTTAAAAAGCAATCACAAATTTTACATTTAGATTTAAACGTCAAATATAACTGTATATTGAGTAAGTCTTAAGGTAGACTGGCTATATAGCACTGAGACGTACAGTATTTTTATGGTAAAAGTAATTCCAACATATGAATTAGGACATGCAACATTTTGGTCATATTTTAAATTACCGCTATTCTGGTACAATTTATGAAATTTAGAATATTTGTTGTCTACATTGTTATGGGGTTAAATCTACAATGAATCTTTATGATCCCATAGCGAGGTGCTTGGATATAAAATGTTAAAGAAATAATACAATTTTAAATGTAATTTTACTATATATGAAGTTTTTATCCATATTTTAATTTTCTCATCTGTGAAATTGGGAAAATTAAATTAATATCTACTCTAATTCACTGATTTATTATCAAAAATAATGAG
This sequence comes from Saimiri boliviensis, assembly GCF_048565385.1. Lineage (NCBI taxonomy): Eukaryota > Metazoa > Chordata > Mammalia > Primates > Cebidae > Saimiri > Saimiri boliviensis. The sequence continues at coordinate 59,555,563 of NC_133458.1, forward strand.
GTAAAAGTTACTTGGTAAACTGTAAAGCAGTCTATAATTTTAAAGTATTTTAAAATTGTTTTCAATGATATTTTTAAAACATAATCTTAAATGGAGGTATAGTTACTCTTTATTCACATTGAGTACAAAAATTACCTTTTATAAATATATAAATTATTAGTCATAATATCATTTTATATTCATTTGGTATTAAGTTTTAAGGCAATCAATCCTAAATTCCTTTTATTTTTTTCAGTTTATTCTATACTTATAATTAGCACTCTATCCAGTTTAGAAAAACTATCTTTCTATGACAATAAATATGTAGAGTTAAAAAAAAATCTATGTTTCCTCTGGCTTTATTTAATAAAGCATACTTCATATAAGCAATAGTATAGCTACTATTTAGTTTATTATAATACTGTACATTCAATTTGATTTAAGAATTAGAAATTTGGGAAAAGGAATGTTATGTATGTTAACATTTTATTATAATATAGAAATGGCCTTAGCATAAATATTACAGCTCGAGCTAAAATTATATTTTATGATTAGCCAAAATTGTAAGTTTCTACATTGATTTACATTTACATATGGATATATTATATAATTATTTAAAACACTAAAGTTTATAAAATGTCTCATCACGTTAGCAGGTGGGAATGAAGTCTTGGATAAGACAGAAAAATGAAAGAAGAAAACAGCATTTCTAAGGACATAATCAATGCTTATTTCAAAAGAATCATTTTTTCCAAATGTATTTGAGTTGTATGTTCTTTTATATTCTGTGTGAAAGTCAGGATAATCTCAGCAATTTTTAAGAACAAGTCAGCAATTCTAAGAACAAGTGAAGATGTTATCATCCTAGACTGAATAGTGCTACCTTAAAACATGAATATACTCTGGCAGCTAGTAGAAAAATAAATTAGAAAAACTGACACCTTAAGAAAGAGCTGGATTCAGCTTCATTTGGCATTCTGTTGAGATTTAACTATATTTGTAAAATGTTGCTAGATTCAAATTCTAGCTAGGAGAAAAATAGAAAAAGAAACATTGATTTTCAGAATAATTTTCCATCTACAATCACAGTATCTAGCTATGGTTATAACAAATATATACAATTTAGTTATGTGAAGAAATTAATCTCAATGCTTACATTAATCAAGTCATTTCAAAGATTGACTTTTAATGTGAAAAATTTTCTTTATCTTTCCAAGAGTTACTTACTTTTATGGTACCCTTCTCAAACAGTAAGATTCCAAGGAACATATTTGTTTAAATTATTCAATCATTACCTTTATTGACAATTATTATCTTGAATAATTACAAAACAGACTTTAATTCTCTTTTTGTATTGTCAAAAAAACTGTCTATTCACCTATGCTTATTTCAAATGTGGGGTGTGTGTGTGTCTGTGTGTGTGTGTGTGTGTGTGCGTGTGTGTGTGATAGAAGGCAGAAATTCATTTAAAAAGGAGGAAAAATGCTTTCTCCTTTGCTTGGCTAAGGAAGGGAGTTCCCCAACCCCCTGTGCTTCTTGGGGGAGTCAACGCCCCACCCTGCTTCTGCTCACCCTCCGTGGGTTGCACCCACTGTCCAACCATTCTACACATGTATCCCGGAACTTAAAGAATTCTATATATGTATATGTATATAAATATATGTATATTTATAATTAGCATATAAAAATACATACACATAAATATATAGATGTCTATATAGAGAGATATCTATATATTTATGTGTATATATTATATATATATGCTAATTATAAATGTACATATATTTATAATTAGTAAAACACCAGAAATATTGTTATTCTAACAAACCTGAGGAACAAAAGTGCATCATTCGCCACATGACAAGGTCCAGTACTATGACCTTAAAATTGTCTGTTTTGTTATTTTGTCTATTTGTTTTTCACAGCTTTCTGCCATATCCTTTGCTCACTTAGCTAACATTTAGGCCAGTTTTTCTCTTAATTTGGGTGTAACAATGGTTCCTCTCTCCCTGGGAAAACGTATCTTTTATTAAGGCCTGTGTCTACTTCTTGCTACGTCTCAAGTTGAGCTAGGAACCTAGTTATTTACAGGAGTATTATTTTACATGATTTTGAACTGAAAACTATCCTTGAGTAGGCAATGTATGTCAAATTAGAAATATTTTTAGAATGCTGCATAAAATCAAGGATTAAACTTAAAATAGTTTTTACTGATGAAGTTGAAAAAATATTACAATTACTATTTCCATTTTATCTCCCAATCATTCCCAAACTGGAATTTTTTCTTATAATAACTGACTGAAAGTATTTAGTCAAACTAATGTTGGTATGACACTAGAAATAGATCCTCAGTGAGAGCACCTACTGACCTGATACATGGCCATGTTTCCGAAAATGTCCTCAATAAAGGATGACGGTATAGTGCCAAAGCTCAATCCATGAAAAGCAATTACAATGGCACAGAGGTAGGGCAGACAAGATAATAGTATACAGGCTCTCTGATGTTCTGTTTTAGTCTCAGAGTACATTTAAGAGGATCAAAAGAATGAATGAACTGAACATCCTTCAAGCAAACTGCCATGGTATTTATTTTGGCCAAGCTTTAGAAAAATTTGACCTCAGGCTGATTCAGGATAGTTCCGTGACAGGCACCTGGAGTGCAGTTATTCCATGCAGCCAATTAATTGGGGAGCCATATGTTTTAATATTTAGCCCAACTGCGGTTAGGACTGATATTTTTGATATTATCTTGTGAATGGTGATTAGCTGAACAAGGGCATATGCTGAACAGAAAAGGCCGTGTCTTTTTCTACTTGCTTTCTGTGATGTCTACCATAGATCCAAAAAGCATTTGAAGTACAAAAAGAATCAAAATTGTCAATGCATGTGGCATTAAATTGGCATGAATCTGAAGCTGTACATATTTCTAAGGAGTAAAACTATTATAGGTCTAATAGGAAAATTTTTTTAAAAAATCTTTTATTTTAAGCATGTGTAAAGATAGAAAGTTGAGATTTTTTATTTATTAAAAATATCTCACAGCGTGTCCACAACAGGTAATTAGAAATCACTCTACATTTCAACCAGGTAATTAAAAATTAGAGATAATACTATTGTCTATTCTCATGCATACTTTTTAAATTTTTGTATATCTAAATAAATCTATTAATTTCAGAAAAAATATTCATTTTCGTGTTAACTTTAAAAGATAAAATATATAAATGTTGAATCAAATGTTTTCTTATTTCTCACATGCCTTTTTATATCATGATTACTAACACCTTATACTTTAGGGTGAGGCATTTGATGAAATTTTTCTTATAGCTACTGAGAAAAGTCATGAATGAGGTTATGATTACATTCAGGAAGGATGAAAGAGAAAAAATATAAGAATTATCCAATAATTATAAAAGGATCATTGGAAACAGAAAATAGGTTATAGGTTGCTTTTGCTTTTAAACCTGTTTTAGTAAGTTATGACCATTAAATGCATCTTTTTTGCAGATGGCCTCATTCATACATGATTTGTAACAGCTTTCTTCACAAATAGATCTTTTAAATATGCACCAAAACAAATTAGAAATATGCTCTCTTTTAATTAACAAAATGTAATTTTTATAAATCCAAATATGCTTGCTCTAAAATAGAAAACCAATTTATACTCCTTAAAGACTGAACTATATTTGAGTATGAAGGGCTTCACTGATACACAGAGGAGATATTCTTTTAAATCTTTTATATTTCAATTACTCATTTAAGATAACTTCATTTTTAAATTTACCTGTTTTTCACTTTATATTATTAGTATTAAGAGCATATCTAATTCTGGCATTGTTCATTTATACAAATTCACAAGATGCTGAATAACTTCATTCAAATGATTTAAATATAAACGTTTTACAAATAAAATTTAATATATATTTAATTAAAAGTTGAGTGTCTATGTCTAAAATGGAGATAGGTTGATGAGGGAATATTCATAATTTTCAAATTCAAAATGAATAATTCTTTACAAACACATAATTTAGGGAATGATATGGAATACTATATCAAATTACTGCAATATAATTATTGATGACCCAGGGATTTTATTAGATCTAGAAATGAGTCTCATTCCATTAAATGAGCCTGTGATATTTCATAGAAGCAAATGAAAATTTGCAAGGACAGAGCAAGACTTTAATAGTAAAATAATCATTCTTAAAATCTCTATTAAACATGTATTTTTCATACCAAAACAGGTAAACATATTTATAAAGGAAAGTGTACCCCATTTCTTCAGATTAAATATATTTTATACCTAAATGAATCATGGTAGACGGTAGAAACATAATGGATATAATCTGTGGACCCGTTTAAACTATCAATCAATTCCAACAGATGGAAATCTGAGGATACCACCATTTTAGCTGGATTTTACAAACCGCATTATGACAAAGTAGTTAATACTGTGGCATAGATAAGACATAAAATAAAATCTTCATAATTTCTTGATTCTAGTTATTTGATTTTTGGAAAATCAGTCTTCTCAGTTTCTAAAATGGAGAAGACAGACTTAAAGCATGAGCTTGGGGGGCTTAAATGAAGTAATATATACATAATGTTTACCAAAACAATTGTCAATAATATGTCAGATACAAATGGGTAATACTGTGTGCATGCAGAAAAAAGTAATGAATAATTTAGAGTTGATCTATTTGATGTCTATTATAAAGTCTATTGTATGCCAAGAATAAGCATGTGAATATACAACTGCGTTTATTGAACAGAACTCTAGCTAATCTGGTAATACTTTAGCATCAGGCAGTAGACTCCTAAATTGCAATTTTAAATACAACCAAACATACAGATAAAACTTGATCTAAAGGCTTGATAATATACTAGCATTTCACAGAAAAAAATCCTAATTCAAAGAATTTTGCATAAATATGTTTTGATTTTAGTAAATTTAAATCTATCAGTTCCAACCATCAGTACTGATGTATGCTTAGATATGAAATTAAAAGTAGAAAATATGAACTATCTTATTTTTCCCCATGTTCTTGGTTCTTCCCCATTCACAAACATTGTTGTTCTTAGTTAACACAGAATAAGAATTAAAAGGGGAAAAATAAAGGCAAAATTAGTAATATCTCATTTGTTAATGGTAGCCAACACTGTGAACAGTGTTTAAAAACATGGAGATAGAATATTATCAAACACCTAAGTTAAACCGATTAGATTATTATAACTAAACAAAATGAATAGGCATGAATTTATTTATATACTTTTTTTTCTATACTATCAAGTGGTTTATATAATATTTAGGTTATTCTGGTCTCTTATTCTAGTGATCTTCCCACCTCAGCTTCCAGAGTAAACGGGACTACAGGCATGTGCCACCATGCCAAGCTAATTTTTCTTTATTTTATTTTTTTAAATTTTAGTAGATATGAGGTCTCATTGTATTTTCCAGACTGGTCTTAAACTCGTGACTCAAGCCATTCTTTCGCCTTGACCTCCAAAGTGCTGGGATTACAGGCATGAGACCCCATGCCTGGCCCCAGCTGATGTTTTAAAGGTAGAAAATAATAATTACTGAAAACTTAGGTAACACAGGAAAGTAGAAAAAGTAATCAGACATAAACTTATCATTTTTTACGTATTATTCTAATCTATTTTTCTATAAATATTTTAATAGAGTTGAGATCATATGCTCATTCACTCTATCAATCATCTATGCAGGGGGAATTACATGTTCACTTAGAACTGATATAATTTTTCCTGCTATTTTCATTTAACCTTGTAACATATGCACAATCGATATTATTTTTAAAAATATCTTTACTTTTATCATTGCATATAGTAATATCATATTACAACATAAATATATTTAACCATTCTTCAATTATTACATACGTAAGGTATTTCCTGTTTTCACTACCACAGCTCTTAAATTACATTTCTAGAGCCATCACAAATCTATTTGTAACACTTATTTGATTTGAGTCAGGGGTTTCTTTTCAGAATGTTTATTTTTCAAGGAGTAGATTTCTAAACCACATGTAGATCTTTCTAAAGGAAAAAATACATAAAAATTGAGATTATTGTTAACTGCTATCTGGTGAAAGGCAACCTTTTAGGAGAAAAGCAATCCAATGAAGTACTAGAACTAAAAAAGAAAACACTTGAATTTCTTGATCAATTACTTCTAGTTAAGAAAGGTTCTATCATTTTGTTAACTCTTTGGAGGCAGGAAAAAAAATGCTATAATCAAATCAATTTAAAAATACTTTAGAGAACTTGAAAATTATACTAATCATATGAATTGCTTCTAATTCCTTAAAAGTATATAATTAATTCAAATGAATATATTTGAATATGTTCATTTTAATATAATTTATTCAAATAAAAATAAGGCATTCTCAAAAGAAAAACAATTTTAAATTGAGATATTTGTTTTTCACATGTAATTTTAAATAAGTAAAAATTAAATGTATTTAGTCTCATAATATGTTCTTACATCTACTAATACCGCAAGTTATTTTAGGTAAAACATTTATAAAGTTACACGATATATAATCTCTGTAGACAATGAGATGTTATTTTTGAAATATCAATTGATATATTTTCTCTCGTGAAATTTCTCTTCTCCTTTCCCTTTGTTTCTGTCAAACAGTTTATTTTGTGTTGAATGTCATGAGGAAGAGTTATGCTATGTAGTAATCTCTGTAGTAGTCTCTCAAATTCTTCTTGCCCCAAACCTCAAATCATCAAGGAGATTATGTTTTGATTTTCTGCAGTATCACATAGGGAGTACCTCAGATGGGAAAACATTAAAACCTAAGAGTAAATAATTTCCTCTTTACTAGAAAAAGATTTCCTAGGATTGAATGATGAGAGAGATTGAAAGAAGTTTATGGGAGAATAGTGAAATTAAGGGGTAAAAGGATCCTAAGGAATCCACTTTCTAGGAAAATGCCTCAATAGGTAGGCATGAAGAAACCCTCCCCAGAGAGGTTGTAGGAGTTGAGGGCAAGACCCAGAGAGTCAATGACTTCACTGTGTAGGTATACAGGGCCATTAATGATCTAGTGGAGTTTTTACATACCCAAGAATGACACCAAAGCAACAGAAACATTTCTGTCTCCCTTTATGGCCTTCGAAACTAAACCATAGAAGCAGGAAAAGGGATGGCTTACTATAACGTGTGGACTAAGACTAAGGGCAAGATGGATTTTTCAACATTTATCTTATAGACACATAATTTAATTACCCGACAGGTAATTAATTAGCACCCTATACTCACCTTTAATATACCCACTGGATCCTGTACATAGTGGGACCTATCTTAGAAGGATTCTAAATTGATTCAGATCAAGTTTTTACTAAGTTAATGAATGGGACTCAACATAAAACTTGAGTTTGGTTACAGACAAATAAATAATTAAGTAGAACTTGCCATTTGCACATCTAAGATTGTTGACAAAAATCCAAAGCGACTACAAATAGAAAAAAATTTGTCCTCTACCATGTCTTTAACAAATACTTTATTTTGTATAATAATGTATGATCTGTTTGAATGGTTGGTGTTGTTATTGATTAGATATGCAATCTCCCCAGAAATACTTACACGTGACAATGTTCTCTGAGAAAAATCATGAAGCATTGATACAACTAATCATAGCATATAAACTGGAAAAACATTATTAGAAAAACATCATGGCAAAATAGGCAAATAAAATCAACCCCAATGTCATACGTATCCATAATAATAAAGAAAATTATCAAAGCATGAGTTGTTTCTAAGTTTCTGAAAATTGATATGCATTTATTTCTTGCTTACTAATTTTAGAATGAGCTAACAGACCAGAAGTAATAGTTCCCTAAGTTCGGTAAAAAGTAGTCAATTTCTGTTCTATTTAATTATTCAATAAATATTGATGAACAAGAATGTTATTCATAAAAATAATTACAAACAATAATGTTCTAAAATTATTTCTATCTAATGGGGATAAAATGTGAATTAGCTGTGGCCTTTTTTCCCCAGATAACTATATATCTCTGTATCTTCACGTGTCTATTTATAGTATCTGTCTGTCTATCTATGTGTATTGTTGCATCATTGAATTGATATGCCTTTTATGTTGATTTTATATATGTTTATCATATGAAGTTAATAACTTGTTACGCTACTGCACTCCAGCCTAAGCAACAGAGGGAAACTCCATTTCAAAAATTAATTAATTAACTAAAAAAATATGTCGTGAAACATTTATAAGTGGTCATTTGAAATTTAATACCGTGAATACTTATTGACTGGCAACTTATTCACATCTTGGGGCCACTATTCCTTTTTACTGTCATGAACCCTATAAATGAAAGTCTTTGTTCATCATTACCTTATTGCTGAGGTAACAATATATTTAAATAAAATTTGTATTGGAACTTTTTGAAGAGCTTTCAAAGGTATTCACTAGAATAGGAGGTAAATGTAAATTCTAAACACTATGGGATCATAAAGTGATTTTAATTAAACTTTTATAGCATAATTTGGCCATATTCAAAGGAGATACTGCTCATTATGAAAACAAATAATCAATAAACTGCATAGCTCCATAATCATGTTGCCATGTAACAACTTCTAGCCTCCTTTCCCAGGGGTAGTACTTCATAATGCAAATATAAAATATTCTCAGGACCAACATCTGCTTAAATTACTTTGACAGAGCAATTATGTCAGACTTCTTATATAGTCCTATAGGTACTTTAAACTATTTTATGGCATTATCCTGTAAACTTTTGAAAACTGCATATTACATGACAATCTATTAGAGGCTCAAGAGACATAGCACTGTAAGTTTTAGGAACTCTGGTATCTTCTTTTGCCTATGTCAGAAAAACATATTTTAAGAAAGATTTTGCATCTTCATCTCAATACAATCATTACATGAATGCCTTTTCATAAACAGAATGATAATTATTACTTAAAAGAAATGTCTTGTTTCCATTTACCTGAGTGACTAACAATGTTAAACTGATTGACTAATTACCTTGGTCCCACACCATCAGAACTGTGTGTCCTAGTATCTGCGGACTTTGCTCCACAGACTACTACAAAGAAAGATGTAGTCTCATCCTCCTTGTCTACCTCAAAGATCAGCAAGACTCATCTACGGAGAGGGAAGAAGACAAAGGACTACTCTTTGTGTGCCTGCTGCTCTCTACAATTAATGTCAAATAAAACAGTCATTATTTAAGATGAGCTGATGACCAAACGTTGTTCAAAGTATTTATTATAGTGTGTTGTAATAATGGAACATCTATCTATGCTGGATTTTATAGTCATCAGACTAGATAGATAAGCCTGGATACCTTAAAAGACTTCATTAAAAATTGATGTCTCATAGTTCAACTCCCACTTATGAGTGAGAACATGCGGAGAACATCATACACAGGGGCCTGTTGCGGGGTGTGGGGCAAGGTGAGGGATAACATTAGGACAAATACCTAATGCATGTGGGGCTTAAAACCTAGCTGATGGGTTGACAGATACAACAAAACACTATGGCACACGTATACCTATATAGCAAACCTGCATGTTCTGCACATGTATCCCAGAATTTAAAGTAAAAGAAAAGAAAATTGATACCTTATGTTTTGTGAATTCCTACAGATTACTAACATTTGTATTACTGCTACTTTTTAAAAGTACATTCACCAAGGAATTGTTTTAAAGTACTTTCAAATGTTTCCTGAAATAGGATAAGAATCATCTGGTAATCAATCCATCTATATTATATATGTTTGAGGGTCACTTAAATAATTAAAGATATCTAAACTTAACACATTTGGTAATCAATATGTGCTCAATATTGTCTCTATACATGTGTGGCACAGTCAGAGCCATGTTTAGAGCCACTGAACATTGTATTTGATCTTCCCACCCAAGATGTAACTCTAATCACATATTATTGAAGGTATGTAGCTTCCTCTCTTACGCTAGATTGTACCTTTATAATTCTAAATATTACAAGCCATTGAATATCTTAATATAGAATTTCTTATATTGGCTAAATTCATTCATATGTCTTACTCTAAAACAAAAATTACATAGAGATATAATCAATGCAATATATTTCTATAGAATGTAAAAATGTGAAAGACCCGCCCTTGCCTACAAGGATGTTTTTAATTACAGGATTTTCATTGCTATGAGTCTGCAACACAAAGAACTAGACTGACACGTTTTGTTTCATAATCAGTAGCAGATATGGAATACAGTAGGGCTTTAGGGCTTTGGCCTTTTTTCTTTTTTCTTTTTTTTTTTTTTCTAACAAAGCACTGAATATGAATTCTGGTTCTGCCACTTATTACTAGTTTTATCTGTAGGTATTATTTAATTAGTCTAACTTTTTCTTTCACTGTAGGAAAAATGGTGGAAATAATTAATAAGCAGTAAAATGAGACCTTTTTAAGTAATAAAGTCTTTTTAAAATAAGGCATGGATATTGTATTTTTTTAGTCATCATAACGTCACTGCACACTTAACAGACTATAACATAGTTCAAAAATTGCTTTTATACGCACTAGGAAACCAAAAAATTCATGTGACTCACTGTTTTGCAATATTTGCTTTATTATGGTGTTGAGGAACTAAATCCACAATATCTGTAAGATATGCCTGTATTCAAAAGTATTTTTGAATAAATGAATGATATGTATTCATGTATCTTATGTATCCATTCATTCACTCATCTTTTCAGTATTTACGGACATGGATGAAGCTGGAAGCCATCATTCTCAGAAAACTAAAATGAGACTTTAAACACTATTTCAGAATGATAATAGACTAGGTCTTTTCATGATAAGAGAAAACTATCAGGAAGAAATAAAGTAGATAAATAATTAGGAAAGGTGGTTGATACAGTAACGTATCACTAACTTGGGAGACAGAGCTTGAAGTTAGGGCATTTAAAGTATTGAAATAAATTAAATGTTAAAATTTTTGAAAGAAAGTAAGTTGTCTTACTACATGAAGTTAAACAATAATTTTAGCTCAATATAAGATATAACACAAATATAAAAAGTATCAAAATACAGCAAATATATTTGAAAATATTAACCATTCAATAAATACATTGGTTACCTCACGTGCTAGGCAATACAATAGTGAACAAAAAGACACAGTTTAAGTAAGATAATGGTAAACAGACAATAACAACATTAGTAATTCATTAGCATTCGAATAATATTAGGAAAGAGTTCTCTGTGTTCTGGAAAGGAAGGTACAACTTAGTTATTCAGGAAAGGAAAGTCTTCTCAAGGAAGTGACGTAAGAGCTGAGAACTAAATAAAGAAAAGTGTCAGGTGGCTAAACTGTGAGGCTGAGGCTCTTGGGCAAAGGGCCTTATAAGCTACATGATTTTAAGCATAATACTAAAGCAGTTAAGAGGCTATCAGTTTTTGGCCAGAAAATGACTTGATCAGACAATTACTTGATTTTTTACATTTTTTTTACTTTAGGGGGTTCATAGTAAGTATATATTTTTATGGGGTATATGAGATGTGTTGATACAGGCATGCGATACATAATAACCACATCATGGACAATGGAATATCTAACCCTTCACAGATAACCATTTTCAAAATATCAGTTTAGGTGAAAAATAGATTAAAGTGAGAAACCAAAGTTCAATAGACCAGGTAAGAAACTGAAGGTCGTGGGGAAAAAAAAAACAATGAGAATAAAAAAGTTATTTGAGAAAGGAAGTACAACCAGCAGAATTTAATGTTTGGCTGAATGTGGGCAGTGAAAAAAAGGGAAATATAAAGATTACTCTGTAATCACTGGCTCGGATCTGGGCGGATTACTGAGTTATTTAGCAAGATAGCCAACATATGGAGAAAAAATATTTGAACCTCCAACATTTCAAAGGCAATGGTTAAGATACCAAGTGATGCTGCTGAGGTAATTGAATATATGGGTCTGAAGCTAAGAAAAGAGATATGATACAAATATGCGTATTTGGGAGTTATAGAGAACATATGACTTATTTTTTTTGAGATAGAATCTGACTCTGTCACTAGGCTGGAGTGCAGTGGCGTGATCTTGACTCACTGCAACCTCCGCCTCCCAGGTTCAGTCGATTCTCCTGCCTCAGCCTCCGAGTAGCTGGGACTACAGGTGTGTGCTGCCACACCAAGCGAATTTTTTTATTTTAATAGAAACGGGGTTTCACCATGTTGGCCAGGCTGGTCTTGATCTCTTGACCTCATGATCCACCCACCTCAGACTCCCAAAGTGCTGGGATTATAGGCATGAGTCACTGTGCCCGGCCTGTCTGACGTTTTAAGCCAGGGAAATGGATGAACTCGTTGGGGAAAGATGTATAGTGAGAAGAAATGAAGGTTTATGACTGAAGCTATGTAACCTTTAGAATCTAGGTTGAAGATAATGGTCCAGTGTTGGATGCTGAGGGGTAGGCAAAGCCAGAGGTGGAACACAGGAAGAGAGCTGCACCACAGAAACCAAGAGAAGAGAGTAAAGGAGACGTAGGCTTTTGCCAGGGTTGGTTAAAAGCACAAATAAATTGGGACCCAAGGTATCCATTAGATTGAAATTCATTACACTGTAACAAGAACCAATGGTTCTGGTAAATTGGTGTAAGAAAGTGCTGGTTTGCAGTGTGTCATGAAGTGGCTGGGATATTAGAAAATGCAATCATAAAACATAAGTAACTCTTCCGAGAAATCTGGCATGAAGGGGTGGGTGGAAATATAGCAACTACTCGATGTGAACGTGATATCAAGGGAAAAGCAATATGTTTGTGACACTTTTCAAGGCCACAAAATCTGAAAACAGATGGTCTTTGACTGGACCCAAAGTCTGCTACTTCCTAATTGTGTGGTCTTCACTAAGTAACTTATTTTTTTCTGTGTCTTATTTCCTTCATACTAAACTGGTAATAATAATAGTACTAATCTCATTTGGTTTTGTGAAAAAAATTTATTGACATATATATAAAGTACTTAGATCCATGCATGGTATATGGTAAACACTACATGAGTGTTTCTTAATGTTTTGTTAAACATATAAATATGTTTAGTATCTATTGGAAAAATTAAATAGAGGAGAATTAAAGTAAAATATATATTTACCTTTATATTTAAGAGGAGAGGCACTGGATAATTATTATCCTTTTTGCTTAAGAATAGGTTCTATTTTTTATAAATAACATTTTATAACTTTTATAATAATACTAAATATTGTTTTAGAAAAATATGCATAATTTCATTAAAATTGTGTAAAATATTTGGAGAAACAAATGTTAAAGATAAAACAAATATAAATATGATCTGATTTGCTAAAATTATGAAAAATACTAAAATAAGATTTAGCAAAATATTAATAGTAGCTAATTATAAATGGTAAGCTTATTGTTTCAATTTTATTTTTAGTACTCTTGGATATTTTTTAAATTTTCTATAATTGGCATTAATCATCTTTTTTAAAAGAAAAATATTTATTTTAAAAATCAAAGATATTTTATTGGGAGCTTGAAAGTCCAAATTTAGGACTTAATTGAAGTCCAAATGTAATTAATATAGAACTACTGAACCCATCAGTCTTAGTTCACTGTGTCAGCACCAGAATTTTCATCTAATTCCTTGATGTTTGGCAACAATCTTGTTAGCTCCACATTGCTATCCAAACAATCTTGATGAAATGTAAATCTCTATGACAAACTCCTATACTGACCTTCCTTCCTCAGGAAAAAAAATAGACCATTTGTAAGCCCTGCCATACACATTCAATACATATTCTCTCATTGGTTTGATTTTCACATGGTTTCTTTGCCCAGAATCCCTTCCTTTCCTTTCTTACATCCAAATTTGACACATCCTTCAAATAACAGATTTCTTAATTATTTCAAAAGATACTCCAGTGTCTTTCTCTTTGTGTAAGTCTCCCTTAGACTCTTAGCCACTTTCAAGGAAGGACATGTGTGTGCCCATGTACGAACAATTCCTATGTCTAAGTATCTAGCTGAAAACATTTTGCTAAATAAGTTGTGTTTTATCTGGTGTTTAGTGAACCCCAAAATTCTAAAGCCTCTGTGAAGAATTGATTAACAAGTTTTAAACTTTCAACAATACTGTTTAGAAAGAAGAGTCCTCCATTTCTGTCATTTATGTCGAAGGCAGAACCTAGAATTAATTTTAAATCAAAGGACTTAAGCAGGAAACACTAGACTTGAGAATATGAGTTTGAGTCACAGATCAGACACGTTTGGGTCATCACTACACTTCAATGGCTAATAACACCTAGGACTTCAATGAAAAAGTCTTATCCGTGAAGACTAGATGAGGGAATCAGAGTGCACCTGCTGATCCCTGCCATGGTACCATTAAATAGGATATCAACAGTCTTTTAAAGAGGAAAAGTGATTACAGGCTATCTCAGAAAAGCACAAGGTCAGATACTGTTGAATCCATTCCAGACTAAACCTAACGCCATTAGCTAGTAGTTTGCCTGCTTATATAAGATCATGTTCTTAACCAAAACAGAGTTAGCTATCACCATTATACTCTTTTTGCTATGTTTAGGGAAAGAAGAGAAAAAAATTCCCTTTGTCTTTCTTTTTATATTTGCCATCTGTCAAATCTTAATTCTTTCAACAAGTTATACTAACTGATCAGTGACAACTACAAGTCTGAAAAGAGGTCTCTCTACAATTTATAAATTACTTATAACTAAGCAGAGTTGTATAAACAAAAATTTTCACGGTATAAACACATGTCCCAAAGACAAGTTTACAAAGATCACTTATAGGTAAGCCAGATGCCTCACTCTCATATCAGTCACATACATGAGATTTCTCCTCAATTCTGACAGAATGAGTTAAGAGACCTGGCAGGATACTGCCAGTAGTGAATGAATAATCAATTTAAATGTATTCTATTCGGTTATTTAAATGGCAAATACATATAGAGTGTTGGATTTATGTGTATTTTTCTATTTCTGTTACATCCAAAAGAGACTTATTACACCAAACAGTTAAAGCACAATGTGATTTAAAACGACCGACTTAGGGCGTTTGGTTCATCTCCCTGTAAAGAGATTGAAAGTCACTACTTCTTCCTAACAACAACCAAAAAGCAGAACAAACTGAAAAACCAACAACTCTTCTTAGGTCTGTGAGAGAAGTGAAGTCACAGGATACACAAATGCCTTCAAAACAGGAGAGACAGACAGGTAGACGGAAGCACAACTTACCAGAGCAGAAACTCAGGAGTAAAAACTTCTATGAAAACCAGTACCGGAGCAGGAAAACCTGAACTTTAATTGACAAATTGCTGGAGTCTTGGTGTAGACAATCCTGAGAGTTTAAAATTCCAACAAGACCAAGTCACTATCAGGAGTCATGCTTCTATTTGTTTTATCAACAAGAGACCTACTAGGTTTTCACAGTAAATATTGGGGAAAAAGTCCTCTCATGCTTCAGGCAGCAGGAGAGAAAAAGAAGCCATACTGTACTCTGCTTTTCTAAACAAGGTGTGTCCAAAAACAAGAAAAAACAAAAGGAGCAAGAAAAAAGCTAGTAATCCAGTGCCTAACCTCCTGAGTTTTACACTAGGGTCTAATTGACTGGGGTAGGGGGTTGAGGGGGGTGGGGGAGGAAATAGCCAACTCCAGCCAACTCTAGCCTTTCGCATGGGAAAAGAAAAATGCCTAATTCCATGCCACTCTAGATATCCTGTCCCCCATATAAAGGAGAGAATGGGACTAACAAACACTTGTGAAATTTACAGTCAAGAGGCACATGTTCACTGAAGATTGAGATCTAATCAGAGGATTGGAGAATGGTTTCTCTGCTCCACACTGTACCACCACATTACTGAAGGCCTATTTACAGCACTTTCTTTTACCCAACACATCATGTCCAGCTACCAAGAAAAAAATTACAAGGCATACTTAAAGGCAAAAACAACAACAAAAACAGTTTGAAAAGATAAAGCAAGCACAAGAACCAGGCATGGCAGGCATATTGCAATGATCAGACTTAGGATTTAAAACAACTACAATTAATATGATAACTGTTCTAATAGATGAAGTATATAACATGTAAGAACAGATGGACAGTGTGAGCAGAGAAATGAAAATCTTAAGAAAGAATAAAAAATGTTAGAGATACAAACACTGTAACAGAAATGAAGGATGCCTTTGACAGGCTTATTAGTAGTATATGAAATGTGGCAAATTAAAGAATCTCTGAGCATAAGAATGTATCAAAAGAAACTCCAATACCAAAAGCAGAAAACAAAGACTGAAGAAAAAAAAAAAAAAAACAGAATCGAACATCCCAGAATTCTGGGATACATATTAAAGATATAATATATATATCTTCCATTACATCTATTAAAGATGTAACATAAATATCTTCCATGTATCACCATTATATGGAAGAACTTTGTTTACTCTATAACTTAAAAAAAAAAACAAAAGAAAAAGTTTGTGGCTTAATCAGATACGTGTTCCTGACTTTCAAACTTAGTGGCTGAGAACAAAACCATTTGTATTTCACATATATATGTGTGTATACATATATATGTGTGTGTGTGTGTATACATATATATACACACATATATAATGGAAATGTAAGAAAAAGAATAGAGAAATAAATATTTGAAACAATAATGACTGAGAATTTCTCCAAAATTAATGTCAGACACCAAACCACAGATCCAGGAAGCTCAGAGAACACCAATCAGAGTAAATGCTAAACAAACAAACAAAAAGACCCAAAAACACATGAACAAAACCACTAATGAGGCATATCATATTCAAACTACAGAGGATCAAAGATAAAGAAAAATATCCTGATAAAAGCTAATGGGGTTGGGGGGGTGCGAAACACCTTATTTTACAGAGGAGCAAAGATAATAATTACATCTCACTTTTCCTCAGAAACCATGTAAACAAGAAAAAAGTAGAGTAAAATATTGAAAGTGTTGAGAGAGAGAGAAAAGAAACCAAAAACACAAACCTAGAATTCTATCTGAAATTATTCCTACCAAGTGAAGGACAAATAAAGACCTTCCCAGACAAAAATTGAGAAAATTTGTTGCCAGTAGACCTGCCTTGCAAGAAATGTTAAAAGAAGTCCTTTAAACTAGATGGCCTCAACCTTTTTGGCACCAGGGACCAGTTTCATGCAAGACAATTTTTCCATGGATGTGGGGAATGTGGGTGATGGTTTCAGGATGAAACTGTTCCACCTCAGATCATCAGGCATTAGAGTCTCATAAGGAGTGTGCAACCTGGATCCCTGGCATGTGCAGTTCACAATAGGGTTCACGCTCCTACGAGAGTCTAATGCCACTTGTTCATTGGCCTGCTGCTCACATCCTGCTGTGGCCAGGTTCCTAACAGGCCAGTCTGTTACCTGGGGGTTGGAGACCACTGCTTTAGACAAAAGGAAACTAACAGGTAAACTTGGATGTACATAATGTAAGTAAGAGTATAAAAACTGAATAAGTGAAGTCAAATAAAAACTGTTTTTGTTCTTAAGTAATTTAACTGATAAATTTGTTCAAAACAATAACGTAACAATGTATATTCAATATATGGGTTACTGTCAATTCATTTTTTTTTACCAGTCTCCAGCATAATGAGAGAAATTAGTTTTTCATAAAGCCAGACATTTTTTAATTAAAGGATACTTTCGAGATTTTGTCCTTCCAACATTTTTACTGTTAAAAATATCTGTATCTTTTCAAAATAATGTTGTAGAGTTTTGTTTCATTTCTTTCTATGATTTAAAATAAAAATTTGACAGACTTAATTCAGACACATTATTTTCCCTCTAATTTTAACGTTTTGTGACTTTTAAAAATCTAGAAACCATGGTCCTATGGTATGTCTGTGGAATAGCAGGTAAAAAAAATTCTAAGATGTATAGATGTCCAAAGAGAAATTAGTCAAAGCTCAAATATTCCTGCGATGGATACAAAGTAATGCCAATTATCTGAGGGAATATTTAATGTATGTTAGAGTGAAAAAAATAATTTCTTCCATAAATAGAAAAATCTTCATGATTAATTCACATTCCATGTTACGAAACTGAATATATTAGCAGGTATGTCTAATTAAAAAAAAAATCAAGCTTGTGCTGAAGAGCTTTGCTCATACTGTAACTGAAAAAGAAAAAGAAAAAGTAAAAGTTGGTGATTTAATCGGACATGTATTCCTGACTTTCAAACTTAGTGGCTGAGAACAAAACCGTTTGTATTTCCCATGATCCTGTATATTAGCTGGGGTTTCTCATGAAGCTATACTCAGCTGGTGGTGAGCGGACTAGGCTGGGCAGAACAAAATGGCCTCATGTGCATGTCTGCCTCATAGTGCTGATTTATAGCTGGGCCCATCTTTTCACTGCATTTTCATTCTGGCATGTCATGGCAGTTTCAGGGAATCATTCCAAAGGGACAGGCTCCAATGCACATACTTACTCAGCCTCTGCCTGCATCATGTTTGCTGATGTTCAATTCAAAAAACTTTGTCACAGGACTAAATGACTACAGAAGAGCTTGGGATTCAGAGAGATGTGACTCATAAGAGCATGTTACTATAATATCTACCACAGGGACTCTGTGCCCAGGTTCTATCATGCTTCTTTGGTATCACTATGATCAGTCTAGCTGTAGATGTCTTTTTAATTCTCTTTCTTGGGATACTTAGTTCCTCCAGGTTCTATGACTCCACTTCTCCTCCTAGTTTTCAGCTATTTTATCTTTAAATACTGCCTTTCTCCTTTCTTTCTATTACTCCTTTCCAGATCTCTAATTGGACAAATGCTAGATCTAAATTCTTAAAAAAAGAATTTAAACAATGACAGCATTATTTTTACTCGACATGCTGAGTATACTCCTCCTTTTCATTTCAATTAAGTGCTCCTAAGAATAGTGTTGTATCCTCTAATTTCATAACTTGGAAATTGCATGGATCATACTTTATAGATAGAAATTTCTAGAATAGTTACAAAAAGTCTCTGTAATATTTATTAAACCCTAAAACTTGTTCCCATCTCCTTGTTTTTATTGCACAAAATCATCTTAAGTCTTTGCTCAAATATTTACTCCTCAATGATGACCACATATTGGAAATTGAAATTCTCCCTGGTTCCTTAGCCTACACAATAACCCTTACACTGGTATGCACTTGACTTTTTCCTCACCATTTGCCACATTACAACATGTTAGATTTTAGGCATTTATTATATTAATTTATTTATTGTCTACCTACTGCCACTAGAATATAAACATCACAAGGACAGGGAATTCTTGCTTCCTTTGTTTACAGGTGTATCCTAATGTTCTTGACCATTGCCTGTAAATTAGCAGGGCCTCAATAAATAGTTATTGCAATATTTATATGGACATAAATTAGTAAATTTTCTTCTCCTTAGAAACTTAAAAATTCTCCAACAGAAAAACAGTCAAGGCATATGAGCACAAAATTCTCAAGGAAGAAAAGTACAGAAACACAACTTCACAAGTAATCTAAGAAATGTGGCACATAATAACTAAGGAATACCATACAGCCATGAAAAACAATGAGTTTGTGTCTTTTGCAGGAACATGGATCAATCTGGAAACCATCATTCTCAGCAAAGTGACACAAGAACAGAAAATCAAACACTGCATGTTCTCACTCATAGGTGGGTGTTGAAAAATGAGAACACATGGACACAGGGAGGGGAGGGACAGCAGGGATGGGGAGCTTGGAAGAGACAACATGGGGAGCAATGCCAGATACAGGTGATGGGGGATGGAGGCAGCAAACCACCTTGCCATGTAAATAGCTATGCAACAACCCTGCATGATCTGCACAGGTACTCCAGAACCTAAAGTACACAAAAAAAGGTAAAATAAAGTGTTGAGAGAGCACTTGAAAAATTATAAAATAAGGTAAAACACTGTAGGCAATGAGTTAGGGAACCAGGTGAATACATTGTTGAGTAAAGTGGTATAATATTTATTGACCATTTGGTTAATATAGAGGGTATATTAAAATCATACCTAGAAAAATAATGGAAAAATGAAGGGTACTTATATTTATATATAAGTACCTTCCATTTTACACACACACACACACACACATATGTATATACATATATCTACATATATCTTTTTTAAGGTCAAAACAGACATTAAAATATAGAATGACCCTATTTGTTAAAAACCAGTTAAAATAAAACCAACAAGAAAGTCTGGTCTGAAAGTTTTAATAGGCTATTTACATACACACACACACACACACACACACACACACACACACACACACACGCACACACATATATATAAATAGCTATGGAAAAATGATATCAACTTAAATTTCCAACACTAGGGAATTAATCTGGCAACATTCTTCTGTATAGAGGAATATTATGTAGCAATTTTAAAAAATTACAATGACCAGATATCCATTTCTTAATAACCAGTTGGAAAAATAGGTAAGAAAATATATGTATCATCAAATATTTATTGGGGGAGGCCACTTAGGGCAGAATGTAAGAGTGTGGGTTTGTAGAGTCAGAGGGCCTGAGTTTGGTTTTTTCTCATCACCTACAGTTATGAAATAATGGCAAGGTACTTCACTTAGTAGAACCTCTCTAAACCTTAGTCTACATATCTATAGGATGAGGGCAAAATGTTACCTGCTTCAGAGAGTTGCTATTAGGATTATGTGATTAAAATCTATGTAGTGCACTTAACAGTGTCTGAGAAATGGACATGCTCAGTAAATGTTAGCTGCTGCTATTGTTACATGCTTTATTTGGATGTCTGTATGTGTGAAGAAAAATACAGAATGATATATAATAAAAACTGTAATTATTAAATATTGGTTAATATATCATTTTATTTCTTTGCAAAACCTACCCTATATTCCAAGTAATACTTGTTACTTGTATAATAAATACACACACATACACACAAGAGGCATAAGAAATATGTAAAACACATGACTAAACTATGTTTATTATAGGATTCTACTCTCTTCCTTGCTGTGAAAAAATAAAGATTACATATTAGCAATTTGTCCTCAAAGGAATTAACTATTCTTTATGTTTTAAGTTTAAGAGTCTAATTATCTTCTTTTAAGGTCAAAACAGTCATTAAAATATAGAATGATGCTATTTGTTAAAAACGAGTTAATATAAAACCAACAAGAATGTCTGGTCTGAAAGTTTTAATAGGCTATAAGTTGTGGTGGTAGGAATCTAATCTTTTTTAATGCTTCCTGTACATGAGACATTCATATATTTTGTAATTTAATATAAACCTAATCCTATGAGGTAGGTATTATCCCAATTTTACAAGTAAGTTCATCAAGTACTAAGGTTACTGTTAGTAAAATGAGAAACTAGGGCCAATTCAGGTTGAATGGATTGCAAAGTTCATAGTCTTTCTGCCATTCAGTGCCAATGTCTAGTGTTTGTTTTCATGGATTCTTAAAAAGGCTAAGAATGTGTAGCCATGAGAAGAAAAAAGAATGCTTTGCAGGGTTAGGTAGGAAAGAATAAAAACGTGTAACAGGTTGCCTCAGATAATACAGCTAGTATTAACAAGGTCAGGAATATTTCAACATATGTAACTAAATATATCAATTATCATATTGGTATACACAGACAAAATGACTAGTTAAAATGAATATACGATATCTATCATTATGTATGTGCAATGCATGCATTATAAACATATATGGTTAGATAACATATACACTCAAAATGGCATAGAAATCTAAAGCTAAAGCAATGGAAAAAAGATATATTAAGCAAATATAAAAAAATCAGTTTCCTGAGACTTTACATAAAAGCTAAGAAAAAAGTTAATCTCTCCAGCAATTCTATACCCACAAATATCACATACTGAAAAATTACCTATATCATCATTCATTTTAACTTATTTAAAAATAGCGTTTTTAGTGGGTACTAGAAAAGATATTTTAAAATGTCTAAATATGGTATGTCTACTGGTTCCTTCTTGTCTTCATGCTTAGCTCCCTGACTAGCAAGCAAGGGATCAACCATGGACTTAGAATATTATGTAGTATTTGAACATTTTTAGAGTTAAATAATTCCACTAGTACCAAATGAACTCACTGGCATAATGTTTAATGTAAATATAGAAAATAATTATTTGAACAAGTCATTTTGGTACTGTGAAATTAACACTAGAGAAGGACGACAGCCTGAAGTCAGTGTGTTTTCTTTGTGATTTGTGAGCAAGTTATTTAGCCCATCTGTGCCAAAGATTTCCAATTTCTATTTAATTATTAATTCTACCAAGTTTAAATAAATGGTGGAAGTATAATGAGAAAGAGATAATAGTTTGCTTTTCAAAGAGCATTTTTTATTCTGTGGCCTGCAAATACATAATGAAATCCTTTTCCAATTTCTGTATTAAGAGATTAGTTAAAATACATTTGGTAATATACAGACAACACAAGCCTATATTAAATTGAATGACTTCTTAGTATACGCTATTGCCTGGAATATAAATAATATAAATTTTAAATAAATACTTATTTCTCCCTACCCTCCCCCACAAACCCTAGAGGGCTAAAGCATTAACTCTAGCAGGTTATGCAGCCAGTGCCTCACTCCAAGCTGAACCCTGGCTGATCCAGCTCCTTGGAGGAAAGGCGCAACACACCGTTAAAGAGGCCGGACTATGCTTCACGTTTTAACAAAAAACACAGGAAGCCTATGTAGCAACAGGACGGTGCTCCTGCCCACCCAGCAGTGCCTCCAGGTCAGTGGAAAAGGCAGGCCTAACCTCCCTGTGTAAACAAAAAAGACACAGGAAGCCTACCTAGTAACCTAAAGGAGTCCCTGGAAACCCAGTAGTGCCTCGACAGGCAGACAGCGACCTCATCAAGCAGCTCCTGAGATCAGAGCCAGGTAAATCCACTAAGATGAGAAAAAAACAGTGCAAAAAAAGACTAAACTATTAAAGACCAGAAAGCTTCTTCTCCTTCAAGGGATCACAACTCCTCATCAAGACAGGGACACAACATGACCAAGAAAGAGTAGGACGAATTGACGGAAACAGACTTCAGAAGGTAGGTAATAAACTTTTCTGAGCTAAAGGAACATGTTCTAACCCAATGCAAAAAAACTAAAAACCTAGAAAAAAGATTAGACAAAATGCTAACTAGAATAACCAGCTTAGAGAAGAACATAAATGACTTGATGGAGTTGAAAAACACAGTACAAGAACTACGTGAAGCAAACACAAGTTTTGATAGCTGAATCAATCAAGCAGAAGAAAGGATACCAGAGATTGAAGATCAACCCAATGAAATAAAAAGAGAAGGCAAGACAAGAGGAAAAAGAGTGAAAAGAAATGAACAAAGCCTCCAAGAAATATAGGATTATGTGAAAAGACCTAATCTACACTTGATTGGTGTACCTGAATATGATGGGGAGAATGAATCCAAGCTGGAAAACATGGTCTAGGATATTATCCAGGAGAACTTCCTCAGCCTAGCAAGGCAGTCCAACATTCACATCCGAGATATACAGAGAACTTCACAAAAATATTCCTCAAGAAGAGCAACCCCAAGGCACATAATTGTCAGATTCACCAGGGTTAAAATGAAGGAAAAAATGCTAAGGGCAACGAGAGAGAAAGGTCAGGTCACCCACAAAGGGAAGCCAATCAGACTCACAGCGGATTTCTCCGCAGAAACCCTACAAGCCAGAAGAGAGTGGAGGCTGATTCAACATCCATAAAGAAAAGAGCTTTCAGTCCAGAATCTCATATCCAGCCAAACTAAGCTCCATAAGTGAAGGAGAAATAAAATCCTTTACTGACAAGCAATTACCGAAGGATTTCACTGCCACCAGACCTGCCATACAAGAGCTCCTGAAAGAAACACTACACATGGGAAGAAACAAGTACCAGCCACTGCAAAAGCACACCAAATGGCAAAAACAAAAAAATGCAATGAAGAAACTGAGTCCACTAAAGGGCAAGAAAACCAGACAGTAACAAAATAGCAGGATCAAATTCACACATAATAATATTAACACTGAATGTTAACCGTCTAAACGCCCCAATCAAAAGACACACACTGGCAAACTGGATAGAAAGTCAAGACCCATCTCTGTGCTGTATTCAGGAAACCCATCTCACATACAAAGACACACATAGACTCAAAATAAAGGGATGGAAGAAGGTTTACAAAGCAAATGGGAAACAAAAAAAAGCAGGGGTTGCAATCCTAGACTCTGATAAAACGGACTTCAAACCAACAAAGGCCAAAAGAGACAAAGAAGGGCACTACATAATGGTAAAAGGATCAATCCAAAAAGGAGAGCTAACTATCCTAAATATATATGCACCAAACACAGGAGCACCCAGATACATGAAGTTCTTAACAACCTAAAAGGAGATTTAGACTTCCACACAATAATAGTGGGAGACTTCAACACTCCACTGTCAATATTAGACAATTTTCTGTCTCGAAAAAATTAACAAGAGACAGAAAATTAACAAGAACATCCAGGACTTGAAAGCAGAGCTGGACCAAGAGGATCTAATAGACACATACAGAATGCTCCACCTGAAATCCACAGAATATACATTCTTCTCAGCACCACATCACCTAAAATTGACCACATCATGGGAAGCAAATCACTCCTCAGCAAATGCAAAAGAATGAAAATTCTAACAGTCTATCAGAGCACAGTGTAATCAGATTAGAACTCAGGCTTAAGAAACTCACTCAAATCCACAAAACTACTTGGAAACTGAACAACCTGATTCTGAGTGTCAACTGGATAAACAATGAAATGAAGGCAGATATAAAGATGTTCTTCAAAACCCATCAGAATGAAGACAAAACTTGTCAGAATCTCTGGGACACCTTTAAAGCAGTGTCCAAATGATAGCAATAAAAGCCCACATGAGAAACAAGGAAAGATCTAAAATCAACACCCTATCATCAAAATTCAAAGAGCTAGACAAACAAGATAAAAAGAACTCAAAAGCTAGCAGAAGACAAGAAATAACTAAGATCAGAGCAGAACTGAAGGAGACAGGGACATAAAAATCCCTTCAAAAAAATCAATAAATCCAGGAGCTAGTTTTTTGAAAAGATCAACAAAATAGACAGACTGCTAGCCAGACTAATAAAAACAAAAAGAGAAAAGAATCAAATAGATGGAATAAAAAATGATAAAGGGGATATCACTACTGATTCTGCCGAAATCCACACTGCCATCAGGGATTACTACAAACAGCTCTATACACATAAACTAGTAAACCTGGAAGAAAGTGATAAATTTGTGGGCACTTGCACTCTACCAAGACTAAACCAGAAAGAAGCTGAAACCCTTAAAAGACCAATAACAAGGGCTGAAGTTGAGGCAGTAATCAATAGACTACCAACCAAAAAAAGTCCAGGCCCAGATGAGTTCACAGCTGAATTTTACCAGATGTACAAAGAGGAGCTGGTTCCATTCCTTCTGAAACTATACCAAACACTACAAAAAAGACAAATCCTTCCCAAATCATTTTATGAGACCAACATCTTCCTGATACCAAAACCAGGCAGAGACTCAACTAAAAAAGAAAACTTCAGGCCAATATCTATGATGAACATAGATGCAAAAATCTTCCATAAAATACTGGCAAACTGAATGCAACAGCACATCAAAAAGTTTATTCATCACAATCAAGTAGGCTTCATTCCAGGGATGCAAGGCTGTTTCAACACAGGCAAGTCCATAAACGTAATCCATCACATAAACAGAACCAAAGACAAAAACCAATCGATTATCTCAATAGATGCAGAGAAGGCCTTTGACAAAATTCAACAGCCTTCATGCTAAAAACTCTCAATAAACTAGGTATCAACAGAAGGTATTATAAAATAATAAAAGCTATTTATGACAAAACTACAGCCAATATCATACTGAATGGGCAAAACTGGAAGCATTCCCTTTGAAATCTGGCACTAGACAAGGATGCCCTCTCTCTCACTCCTAATTCAATACAGTATTGGAAGTTCTAGCCAGAGCAATCAGGCAAGAAAAAGAAATAAAGGGTATTCAATTAGGAAAGAAGGAAGTCACATTGTCTCTATTTGCAAACGACATGATTGTATATTTAGAAGACCCCATTGTCTCAGCCCAAAATCTCCTGAAAATGATGAGCAACTTCAGCAAAGTCTCAGGATACAAAATCAATGTTCAGAAATCTCAAGCATTCCTATACACCAATAACAGACTTAAAGAGAGCCAAATCAAGAACTAACTGCCATTCTCAATTGCTACAAAGAGAATAAACACCTAGGAATACAACTAACAAGGAACGTAAAGGACCTCTTCAATGAGAACTACAAACTACTGGTCAAGGAAATAAGAGAGGACACAAACAGATGGAAAAACATTCCATGTTCACGGTTAGGAAGAATCAATATCGTGAAAATGGCCATACTGCCCAAAGTAATTTATAGATTCAATGCTATCCCTATCAAGCTACCAACAACCTTCACAGATCTGGAAAAAACCACTTTAAACTTCATATGGAACCATAAGAGAGCCTGCATAGCCAAGACAATCCTAAGCAAAACAAAAAAACAAAGCCAAAGGCATCACACTGCCAGATTTCGAACTATACTACAAGGCAACAGTAATCGAAACAGCATGGTACTGGTACCAAAACAGAGACATAGACCAATGGAACAGAACAGAGGCCTTGGAGGCAACACTACGCATCTACAACCATCTGATCTTTGACAAACCTGACAAAAACAAGCAAGGGGGAAAGGACTCCATGTTTAATAAATGGTGTTGGGAAAACTGGCTAGCAATATGCAGAAAGCAGAAACTGGACCCCTTCCTGTCACCTTACACTCAGATGGATTAAAGATTTAAACATAAAAACTAACCCTATAAAAACCCTAAAAGAAAATGTAGGCAAAACCATGCAGGACATAGGCATAGGCAAGGACTTTATGACTAAAACACCAAAAGCAATGGCAATAAAAGCCAGGATAGACAAATGGGATCTAATTAACTCCAGAGCTTCTGTACAGCAAAAGAAACCTTCATTAGAGTGAACCAACAACCAACAGAATGGGAAAAATTTTTTACAATCTACCCATCTGACAAAGGCCTAATATTCAGAATCTACAAAGCACTAAAACAGATATACAAGAAAAAAACAAACCTATTCAAAAGTGGGCAAAGGATATGAACAGACACCTTTCCAAAGAAGACAAACATGAGGCCATAAACATGAAAAAATGTTCATCATCACTGGTCATTAGAGAAATACAAATCAAAACCACAATGAGGTATAATCTCATGCCAGTTAGAATGGCAATCATTATAAAATCTGGAGAAAACAGATGCTGGAAAGGATGTGGAGAAATAGGAACACTCTTACACTGTTGGTGGGAGTGTAAATTAGTTCATCCATTGTGGAAGACAGTGTGGCGATTTCTCAAGGATCTAGAAATAGAAATTCCATTTGACCCAGGAATCACATTACTGGGTATATACCCAAAGGACTATAAATAGTTCTACTATAAAGACACATGCACACGAATGTTCATTGCAGCCCTGTGTACAATAGCAAAGACCTGTAACCAACCTAAATGCCTATCAAAGATAGACTGCACAAAGAAAATATGGCACATATACGCCATGGAATACTATGCAGCCATAAAAAAGGATGAGTTTGTGTTCTTTGTAGGGACTTGGATGAATCTGGAAACCATAATTTTCAGCAAACTGACACAAGAAGAGAAAACCAAACACCGCATGTTCTCACTCAGAGGTGGGTGTTAAACAATGAGAACACGTGGACTCAGGGAGAGGAGCATCACACACTGGGTGCAGTGTTGCAGGGGGGCTAGGGTAGGGACAGCAGGGGGTGGGGAGGGACAACATCGGGAGAAATGCCAGATATAGATGAAGGGGAATAGAGGCAGCAAATCACCTGGTTATGTATGCACCTATGTTAACAACCCTGCATGATCTGCACATGTACCCCAGAATTAATAAAAGAAAAAAAAAGAAAAATTAGAAAAAAGGAAAAAAATAAAATAAATACTTCTTAGGTAAAGTTTTAAATTAGAGAAGAAAAATTCATGTAAGCATTTCTTCATTCCAGAAAAAGACAAATATTATTGGGTTCCAGACTCATTATCTACATATTACCTATGCATGATGTTTAAAATTATTCTCTAAATATTAGAATCACAAAATCTTAAGGTTAGAATCTAATAACCATTTACTAAATATTATTGAAATAATTGAGATATTATTTTTGAAATTATATTAATTTGTAATATGACAAGTGATGAGTACCACTCTCTATTTTTCTGTGGATACCACAGTGAGAAGTTGTAGCTACATTTGTGGATATTGAATATCGGTGCTATTCAATACATTTGGTTTTGGAGATACACAGGAGTAGACTGGAGGGTTTTGTTGAGAATAAAGAGTAGATTAATAATGAATTTAGTTTGGGGCAAGACAAGTTGAGATACCTGAAAAATATTCAACTGGGGATGTCATAAGGAGTTGTGTATGTGAATATGGAGCCAAAGCTATTTGTTGACAATGGAGAAGGATGTGCTGCTTGAAGTAGTTCCCGAATGGAGTACTAACAAACACTTATATTTAACACCATGGAGAAATAATGCTTATAAGAAACAGACATTGTGTGACACTTAGCCCCTTAATCCTCATGACAATTCTATGTGATAGGTAGACATATCATCCACAATGTAACATCCAGTTTGTTGAGGCACCAAGAGGCCAGGTAACTTGTTCAACAGTGAGAATTGGTATCCACAAATGTGGATAGAACACCTTGGTGATCAGTACAGCACAGCTGCAGAAAACACCCCTGTTTACTGATTCTGGCCTGTAGGCTACCAGATCAAAACCTCTAGATTAAACTCTAGTGTTAGATAATAAACAGAACAGGTGTTTTACTTATAGATTTGTTTTAAAAGTCCAATGAAAATGAATTATATAACTTATGAGATACTAATAGAGTTCAACCAGTGCAAAGAAGGAAAGTCACATCTTCCTACGCTGCCACACTGGAAAGAAGGTGATGAGTTTCAAGTTTGCTATATGAGTTCAGTACGCATCCTACATTGCATACCTCCTTGCTCTCAGTACATGCCTTGCTGGGCCGCTTTCTAATTCCTAAGATCATATACATATAGACATATATTTTTCAGCTAGGCATATGAATAAAAATAAATATGACATAATGAAAAGTTGATAACGTGAGATATTCTGTAATGATAAAAAAGAACATTTTTGAAAGAGTCTGATATAAACTAAGAACTTAATACAGCATTAATAATATAAGTTTAACCTTTTAGTTTGGCAAAATGTATGTAAAGTATTTCAGAATTTAACAGGAAATTCTCCTTGGTATACTGCAGGGCATTATCACATGATGCCTTATGAATTCAATATGCCTTCTGATATATTCTAATTTTGAAGCAAATTTTAGAAACTGTGTCTTTATCCTCTTTGGCAATGTTTACTGAGCTGCCTTCTCTCTTTATAATCAATCAATTTGGAAATAAATATCTCTCTTACCATTTACAATATTGTGTTATATATATAAATATAATTTACACGAAAATATAGTGAAGGAACTTTGGTACCATTTAAGGCTTCACTGCAATATTCATACACTCATAACTTAACAGACTAATTAGTTGTAAATCACCAAAAGATGTGAAGTTCAATATATTGTTGGGTAAGATTATTGACTTGATATATATGTCTAATGTTAGATTCTAAGATTAAGAGACTACTATAGGATTGGACACCTAAAAGTGAATGAAGGCTAAATAAAATACAGTCTTACAGTCTTAAGAAATACATTTCTTAAGACTTAAGAAAGATAGTCCTATGAAATATATAGTCTTAAGACTATATATTTCTAAGTAAAAGGCACAAATATAATTCTTAAGATAGTCTTAAGAAATATATTTCTAAGTAAAAGGCACAAATATAATTCTTATAGAGATATTAAATAAACATGTCAGAAATGTTAATGAAGGAGTTAATAGATGTTACAACTGGTTTGAAAGAGAATGCAACTAACCATATATTTATTTACATATAAAAATACTGAATTAATTTACAAAGTAACACAAAGCTGATAATCATTATCTACAGTTTGACAATCAACTACAGTCCACAGAAAACAATTACTACCAATTTTCTACCACTTAATTTCTATCTCTATAAAGTTGCAAAATAGCCAGTTAAAGGAAAGCAAAGAGACAGTTCAGAGGAATGAACCAGTGCAGATACCTACTAAATTTCCGTTTTTCATGATTTTTCCCTATGATAATTAAGAATATTTGCTTATTTCAGAATTAGGCCAAAAATTAACCCCAAACTTGCAATTCCTAATATTACCTTAAATATAGTCTTATATCAATAGAGACTAGCTCTAGAAATAGCTTTATAATATTAAATTCTTGATTTAATTCAGTCAAAGTTCAAGATCTTACAATTTAAAAGAAATTTCTAACCAGAAGAAACAGAATCAATCATTACTATTTAACCTTCTCTAATTAATAGGAATATTTAATGCTTTCAAATAGATGTAGTTAGAAGTGAATAAATCAGGTATCTGAACATTTGATTATAGTAGACAATAAAACTGACAAAGATAAACTTCATCTACTTGAAGGTAAAACACAAATGACAAAAACACTTGAGTTAGAATGTTTGCTTCGGCATATACTCTCTATGTGTTCATGGGCATGTCAGTCTTTTAACCTCTATATGCCTGAGTTTCTTGATTCAAAGTAGTGATCATACCATTTTTTTCAGAGTTGCTGCCAGGACAAAATTCAAAGCATGTATAGAAATGCCTTCACAGTGTCTACAACAAGGTGCACCTATTTACTTTGGGGTAAATGAACGTGCTGGATACTTCCCAGAGCTGGAGCTGAGTGCTTGATGCCAGAGATGCCAGTCTAAATAAGGCACATCCCTGACCAGGGAGATTTCACAGTAGGGGAACCCTGATATTTTAGTTGGGTCCTAACCAATCCAGAAAAAAAGCTTTTCAAACTTTCTTCTGAAGGAAACAATAGCTGGAAATGCAACTTCTGAGATTGCTCTATTAGAGTCTTATAATGGATTTAAAATGTAATGTTTGCATGAATAAACAAAAATTGCAAGTCACTTAGTGTTTTTTTGGAAATAGTACAATAATCGTTACAGAAAAATTATAAAAATAACATCAGATATTCATGTGATGTGAAGTATTCTTTGTTATTAAACAAAATATAGCTTTTGGGTTCTGTCGTTATTGTTGTTCCGATATCCGTTGTATAGCAATTCTTTAAAAAATCTTGGTGTACCATTTTATACCACTAGCACCTGCAAAACAAGAGGAAACAAGCAACTGATGGTTTCATATGGAGAGCAACCAAGTATTTATTGAATACCCATTCTGGGTCTAGCTTTATGCTTGCCACTGTGAGGAATGGCATTCGTATTAAAAAGCCCCTTCCCTTAAGAAATGTACATCTTCCTAGGGAAAGCAAGAGATACACTTCAGATAGATAACTAAACAAGTCAGCAAATAAACAAATGCCAAAATCAGTGATATACATAAGAGGTAAAGCCACGCCACAGAAGGTCTTCAAATAAATATCTATCCTGCTCTGTCAAAACAGCAGAAATATTTGTCAGTTACCAGGAATTTATGAGAATTATTAATTATGCATGTATATATGTAATGAATAAAGCACGTGAGAGGATGAAAATAAATTTCCCTCACGAATGCTGAGATAAGTAAATCTGCGTGAAGAGGTTTAACTATAAAATGAATACATAATGGATCAAAGAATATATTTCTGTGAAACTCCCAGTCCACAGCAAAATTTCCTGAAAGTAATACACCTAAAAAAAGAATGTGCAACTCACAAGGGAGTGGAGAGGGATGGTTGTTCAACATTGCAAAATAGAAAGAAAAAAAGAATCACAAAGTCACAAAATCAGTAGGGCTCATCTAAGCACCAGGCAGGGAGAGTCTTGGTTCCCAGACATTGAGTATTCAGTTCCCTGAAGCAAGGCTGCACCATTTGGGAAGGTGGATATATCAAGCTACCTCTCCCTAAACGCATCAGACAGCTAAATTATGTAACTAACACCTTTCTCCTAATTTTCTGCTTAAAAGACAAAATATTGGATTGCCACAGAGCTTCCCAAGAAGAAGGAAAATACTAGAAAAAGGATGGGAATATGTACTGCCTCTTTTTAGCTGCATTTCTCACAATAAAAGTAATTATAGTAGGGAACACTTTTTGAGTAATTACTATGTGCCAGGTGCTAAGTGCTTTACCTGAAATAACCCGTTAAACTAACACAATAATCCTATCAGCTATGCACAGTTACTGTCTCCATTTTTCAAATGAGGAAACTGAGGCACAGAGAGGTAACATTATTCAAGATCACACAGTCAGTAGACATTGCGATAAGATTTGGACCTAGGTAGCCTGACTCCAAAGTCCTTGATCATTTAAAAATATGACACTACACTGCATCACACAGTAACATATTACTTGACATTTACAATTTATACAAAATAATTATGTGAGCCTGGTGAAGATAAATCAATACCTTTAATTGTTCCAACAGTTCTGGACCCTTTGAAAATAAAATTTCTGAGCTTTTAATGCTAGGACTGGGGTTTTTTTTGTTTGTTTTTTGGTTTTTTTAAATCACATTTCGTAGTGGCCAGTTAGCCTCCTACAGTGGGAGGGAATCTGATCGCTACATGAGGTTTCTTTTCCTTACTGTGCTCATATGCTCTCTCAAGTTCCATATATTATCGTCTGTTTCTATATGATATAAATAAAACATAATACTGCGTATCTCTGAAATAAGATAGCATTTGTTTCAAATTAACACATATTTTGGTAATAAAAATGATCAATAAGTTGTATAAAAAAGATATTGCAGAGAGCAGTATCTCTGTATATAAAGATAAAGTATCTCTATATAAAAAGATAAAGACAGAGAGCAGAGCCAATGGCAATTCAAATGCCTGATATAAATGGATGGTATAATCAATAATCTAAAACAAATTATCATTAAAATTTTTTATTGTGAAAAGAAGGCCAAATAAATATATGTTACCCTTAAATAAACCACTTTGAAGTAGCTAAATGATACACAACCATTATCTTTCAGTTTCCTTAGCTATGTAATATACTAGTATTTTACTACATTATAAATTTATTTCTTTTTTAAAGTTTGTTTTCTTCCTACAATATTACACGTTCTTAGAAATGATCCTAGAATGTTATATTTTAATTCTGTCCTAAAGAACATATGTTTTTGCATGGCCAAAAGCCAAGAATAAAAATCTTGTCCCAATAATTCTTCAAAGAATTTTTTTTTATTTTGAAATATCACAGATTCTTATGTCTATTTTCCTGAAAAAAAATGCAAAAATTGGCAGCACTCAAGTTCCAGATCCTGATTTGTTTTCATGGAAGTATACAACCTGGGTAGAAAATCAAACATCAGAAAGCAAGTGATATTCCTCCCACTAGCTCACTGAGTTTCTCATGTAAAAAAGTGCATGGCACAGGGTTGGACACCCACTATCAGAGGCTCAACAACAGATGGACTGACTAAGAATTAGCAGTGATGCCAAAATCAGGAAATGTCAAAATAAAATGGAATAATACACATAGGTAGAATAGAATGGGGAAAAAATCTGTGAAAATAGTAACATGAAATCAGAATCAATGCTGAAGGAAGCAAGATGTAAAACGTGCTTTCAATTACTATACGAATAACTCAATTCAAGTGTTAGGATTATGACAAAGAATAAAAAGGGTTGCTTATATTTTGAGAGTGTTAAATGACTGTCATAGTTTCCTCATGTTGATTTGGGCATCAATGTTAAGAAACAAACAGAAGTCTCAGTCATTAAAGAAAGTGTTCTTTGACCTTGACTTCAAAGGAAGGTTATTGTTTAGATAATTTGTGGGGTCGGGAGAGAGATCTACTCTAGAGACTAGAGATGACATTTGAGAAATAGGTCTACTGTGGAGGGCCTTGTATGCTAGGCTCATGAGTATAAAAGTCACCCTTAAGCAAGAGAGAAGTCACTGGAGTATTCTGAGTATAAAAGTACCATGTGTAACATGGGAGAAGTGAATATTACGAAAATTATTCTGAGTTATATGAGATAGATTAAAAGAGTAAGAATGGATGCTGGGTACTAGGTTTTGCTGTAAAGTATGGTGGATATTGGGAGGTTGACAAAAACTTTACATATCAACTGTCCCTTTAGGCTGTGCAAAAAACTAGCACCCACTAGGACAGAGAGCAGAGCCAATGGCAATTCAAATGCCTTAGGTAGCAGCTTAAACCATGTCAGGAATGATTAGCCCTCACTTAAGAATGGCTTAAAGAGAGGAAATGCACTCTATTCTCTTTGTGAATAAATTACGGCTCTATTGAGACGGAAAGAAGAAAGCTAAAAATCTTTCCAAAGACTTGGAAGAAAAATATACCTCAAAAAATGATTTACTAAAGAATCGGAAGAAATAATTTGAAGAAGATTTGGCATTCTTAATATAATGCTGAAAAAATGCTTTAGATGAATTAGCAGTAGGAAGACCTGGAAATGAAAATATATCTTCTAAGAGGTAATGGAGATGGATGAGAAAAGAATAAAATGGAAGATAAATACATAATGCATTCATACAATTAAACTTTATGTTCATATTAGAAAAGAACAGCTAAACATTAAAGAAATTTTTTTTGAAGACTTTACCAGGGTATAATTGAATAGGACAAAGAAAGAAAAATGAAGATGGACAACTAAAGCACATATGATGAAAGAATTGTAATTTATTCTTGAGAACAAAGCCAGAATAATTAGAACAGCAGTAATAATAAGGGACACATGTGCCAATATCTTCCCTAACTGGAAAAAGAACCAGATCATGCAGATCACATAGGTTCACTGAACTCCAAAAAAATCAATGCAAAGAGACAAACCTAGATTTATTATTTTAAAGTTATTATTTTAGAATCCTTTTCCTAAGATATATTAAAACGTGTCTTACATATAAACCTACAAAATCCGATTATTCTTTTGCATCCTGAATAATAAAAAATTTGTTTACCCATTTTCAGAGAAAAGAGACATTTAAAAAACTATAAACCACTCAGTTGAAGTTCCTTTGTAATGACAGTGAAATACATTATACAAAATAAAAAGACTTATGATGGAATATTAACTATAAAATTTTGATGGGAAAAATTATTTAACACAATTTAAATGGCTAAGAAAGAAGTTAAAATAAAATACTCTGTGATTATGGCCATACCATCGTGAATTCACCTGATCTGATGTTGGAACCTAAGCAGGGTTGGGCCTGGTTAGTACTAGGATGAGAGACTATCTGGGACTGCTGGGTGCTGTAGGCTTGAAACAAACAAACAAAAAAAGAATGGGAAGTTGTACTAATAAATGAATTAAATTTATTCTCCATTTGAAATGTTTTCCCAAAATACTAACAATTCCTTATCAAGTATTATTTATAAAAACCTAAACTGGAACCAAACTAAGTGTTCCACAATAAATTGTTAGACACTGACATAAAATTTAGGTATTAAAATGTTTACAAAGTTATTTTAACACCTCAAAAAGCATTTACTACACAATCCTGTTAAGTGAAAAAAAGAAAATATACACATGTATAAAGAATGTTAAATGCATACAGAATATCAGAATAAATATGAAGAATAAAATAAGTTGTATTAAGAGTAGTTTTATCTTCAGGGAATCAATTATGATACATTTCCTGCTTTGTTTTGTTTTGTTAAATAACTTTCTACACTTCCTATATTCTCTACAATAAGCACTATTATAACCAAAAATACAAAGTGCTAAAATAATGTCAAATTTTGGTATTCTGTTGAAAGAATTGTGTATTTTTATATTTAGGCTAGAATACATCTGACTAAATTACATAGTTTTAAAATGCTCCTAATGGTTATATTAAAATAATTACAAACCACATTTCAAGTAAAGATATACAAATCCCTCAAATATGTACATATTAAATATCATTATTATTTTAGGTATAATACTAACTTTCCTTTAATGTCCAGGAGGAGTTATACTGTAGTGTGAATTGGTGGTTGATTGCTTGCTTTGATTTTATACAAATACTTTCGAAACTCAATATGGAAGCTTATAAACAAGGAGACAGTGGGCCTGCACGTAGTAAAGGATTCCACAGCATCAAAGAACTGAAAGCAAGTTTAAAGTATTCTATGCTTTATATATTATCTTCTTTAGGATTTTATTAGACTACATATTAGAGGAAATCTGCTTTTTTAAAACACTGAGTTAGGAAGAAAATACCTCTTTGGAAGATAAAATAAAGGAAGTGATAATGAAAGATGTATGCGGGCACACAGAAAGGTATATAAGAACTTTCTGCCGGGCGCGGTGGCTCAAGCCTGTAATCCCAGCACTTTGGGAGGCCGAGGCGGGTGGATCACAAGGTCGAGAGATCGAGACCAACATGGTCAACATGGTGAAACCCCGTCTCTACTAAAAATACAAAAAATTAGCTGGGCATGGTGGCGCGTGCCTATAATCCCAGCTACTCAGGAGGCTGAGGCAGGAGAATTGCCTGAACCCAGGAGGCAGAGGTTGCGGTGAGCCGAGATCGCGCCATTGCACTCCAGCCTGGGTAACAAGAGCGAAATTCTGTCTAAAAAAAAAAAAAAAAAAAAAAAAAAAAAAAAAACAACTTTCTGTTTACTTACATCCTACAAAGAAACTATAATTTATTATAGTTTCCATAAATATTCCTGAAATCAAGGCATTTATACATGAATGAATGAATGAGTGAATGAATAAGTGAATGAAAATGTCAATGTAAATTTTCTGAATTGCTAAAAATGTAAAAGAATTTTTAGTTTCCTCAATATGTGTGTTTTGCTTTGCTTGTAAATAGTGTAGCTATTTTAGCTTAAGTGGATCAAATGTATTTTAAATCTTTTGCGGGGTAGAGTAAGGCAGGAAGAAGAACAGAAATAAGAATTTCTTTTGTTTTAATTTTAAACCTGTCTAGGCAGAAACTATGTAAAGCTTATATTTTATAATCTAATATATTGCATTTATTTTAGTGTAACCTGTGGTCTCCCAATCATAAGTGTTTAACAAAATGTATTTGTAAGGAAACAATATAAGTAACGTAAAATTATACTAAAAGTATGCTAGTGGTCATATTTTCAAAAATCAGATTTATTATCCCCAGAAGTTTTCATATGATGGGCCAGAGTTCCAGGTCAGGCTTGGAGGTCAAGAGAGGTACTCTCAGCTAACATCAGCCATATAAAATCTTGATGAATTATATGAAGACACAAAGCTACTATTTAGGAGAAACAATGTCTCATTTTTATTATGTAAACATCATTTTTATACATGAGGCATCAAGTGGGCTTTATTATTTATTACTTTTTTTTTTTTTTTTTGAGATGGAGTTTCGCTCTTGTTACCCAGGCTGGAGTGCAATGGCGCGATCTCGGCTCACCGCAACCTCCGCCTCCTGGGTTCAAGCAATTCTCCTGCCTCAGCCTCTCGAGTAGCTGGGATTACAGGCACGCACCACCATGCCCAGCTAATTTTTTGTATTTTTTTTTTTTTTTTTTTTTTTACTAGAGACAGGGTTTCGCCATGTTGACCAGGTTGGTCTGGATCTCTTGACCTCGTGATCCACCCGCCTCGGCCTCCCAAAGTGCTGGGATTACAGACTTATTACTCTTTATCTCTAGGAAGCACTGTGTTATTTTCCTACAACCCAAATCACTATTTCTATGGAATAAATTATGACTAGAGAATCAGTCAGACTCTGGGGCAAAGACTGAAGCAGCAGCAAAGGAAATTTAAATACCAGAAAGATTCAATGTCTTATTTCAAAAGAGGTAGAGGAAGAAAGTACCTGAGAATGACTTCTCAAACATTTCAAAGTCACTCGCTTAGTTAAATACGCTTAGGAGATATGTAGCTCTCTGAAGTAAGAGTCTAGACGAGGAAGAATATAACAGTCTTGATTTCAAGTCTTCTTTGTAGTTAGGTGAATTCAAACCTTTTATTAGACCACTGAACTTAATCTAAATGGAAAGCATTAGCTCAGCCCTTCACACAAAAGTCATTAAATAAATGGCACACATCTAAAGTAGACCTTTAATTACTTGGATCTAGTTTGAGCCCTAAGTGTTTATATTATGAATTGCTCTGAGAGAAGCATAGGAAACAAAAACTAGTTTTGTGTGTTGATGCATGCTGTTCCATTCTATCTTTCATGAAGGTGCACAACTTGCTGACACTTGATGAAGCTGAACTAATGTTACGGTGACCACTATGGTTCGGATGTGACCCCTCTCAAATTTAAGTGTGAAAACTTAATCTCTATTGTGGTAGTAGTAAGAGGTCGGGCCTTTGAGGAAGTTATTAAATCACGTAGGTTCCATCCTTATGAATGGATTAGTGCTTTATAAAAGAGCTGGAAGGAACTAACTAACACCACTTTTACTCTCCTACTTTCTGCCATGTGAGGGCATAGTGTTTTGTCTCTTTTGGCCTCCTGCTCTGCCATATAAGAACACAGCAAGAAGGTCTTACCAAATAATGCTAGTGCCTTGATCTTGGACTTCCAATACTCCTGACCTGTAAGAATAAACTTCTGCTGTTTATAAATTACCCAGTCTATGGTATTTTGTTATAGCAGCATTAATAAATTGAGAAGATAACCATGACATTGAAAAGAGCTATCAGTGAAGTGGTGCCTATAAATTTTGTAAAATTAATCAGGGAAGAAGGGAGAGGTAGAAATGAGAATAAACCAAGCCTGTGGTACATTTTGCATTAATAATTAGTTTGGCTTACTCTCTGGCCTGCTTTCTCATAGTTGTTTGTCACCTATTGCCTCAGAATCATGCAGATCCTACATGATAGTTTCCCTTAACTGCTCTATAGATAACAACTTGAGCATTGTGAAACGTTAAATTTTCCTTTTGAGATATTCTTTCCGGGCCTACACACCAGTGAAACTACCGATTTCAGCTGTTATGAAGGACCCCAAGAGAGGATGAATCACCAAAGAATGCTGTTTCCACATTCAAATGATTTTATCATCTTTAATGTGACCAAACAATGATCTCAACTTTACAGCCCCTCACACTCTATAATCTTCTTAAAAACCTCAGCTCAGAACTCCTCAGGAAGAGAGATTTAAGGGTTTCTCCCAGTTTATTATTTGGCTGCCTTGTAATCATTAAATATTTTCTCTGCTGTAAACCCTGTTGTCTTGGTGTATTGGTCTATTATTGTGCATCAGGTATATGAACCTAGTGGTCCTACCATATCAGAGTGTAAAACCACTGGCCAGAGAGGTCTGGATCTAAATTCTGATTTTCCCATTTATTAGCAATGTGATCTTGGACACATTATGCAAAATTTATGATCCTCAGTTTCTTATCTATATAATGGAGATAAAACTATTTTTTAAATCTATGTTTAGAATGAAATGAGCAAACATAATGAAAAACCAAGTACACTGTTCCAATATAATATAAATCAACAGACACTGTCTCTCTCCTTTCTTCTTCCTTTCTTCCCTTCTTTTCTCATTTGCATTTCCTGATGTAATTACCAGACTATAGAAATAAAAACGCATTTTAGTAAATTTGGAGAAAGGCCAATATTTATTAAAACAAGGTAAAATAATATTGTCATAAGAATAAGAATAAAGTATCTAATTCTGGGGATGGTTTCTTGTGTTTTACATTTTATTTAATCTTCCCATAAGGAGTTCACATATGAAAGCTAAGATTATAATCTCTATGACAAGATAAGAAAGAGGCAAGAAAATAAAATATTTTATAAGCATTTCTTAAAGACTGCTAAATAATTGTTGTGTGTATGGTATGGAGTTGTTTATATTGGCCTGAAAGCAGGCATTCTAGCAAGATAAAATTATGTAAACAAATTTAAAATACTGAAAAATATTCTTTCTGGTATATGTTATGGACTAAATGTATGTGTCCCTCCAAAAATTACATGCCAAAATCTAACCCACAATGTGTTGGTGTTAAGAGCTGAGGCCTTTTTGGAAGCAATGAAGTGATGAGGGAGGAGCCCCCATGAATTGGATTAGTGCCCATATGCAAGACATCTGAAGGAGCTTGTTAGTCTCCTCCCCTATAGAAGGACACATAGAAGATGCCATCTATGAGGAATGAATAGACACACCTGACACCAAATCTGCTGGTATCTCAATCTTAGACTTGCCAACCTTCAAACTGAAAGCAATAAATTTCTGTTGTTTATTAAATTACCCAGTCCAAGGTATTTTATTAGAGCAGCCTGAATGAACTAAAACAGTATATAAAATAATTATTTGTAAATTGTATTTGCAAGTATTTATTTCAAAAGCATATGACTTACAAAAGGCAGCTGAAAAATGATGGTGATATTGGATCAAAAAATACTAGGATCCTATTCTTCAGGACCAGCTAGGAGTCTTCACTTGAAGACCATAGGATCATTTTAAGAATTACCACTTAATATTGTTGGCAAATCCCAGCTTAGATAAATGTGAAAGCAATATATAGAAGGTAAATACTAAACACGGATTGGATGAAACCAATAATTTACAAGATTTCATATTTTCTTTCAAAATAAACATGCTCATCTTGTAGATTTATAGAGTAGAAACTATTTTAGCTGTGGATCTTTTTTTAAGCCTGCAATGAATGTATTCTTTACACTGGAAAAGGTTATAGCACATTTCTTTGCCTTGTGTAACAAACATACAATAGCTCCTAAGTGCCTCTGGCATAAAAAAACAAAAAAAAAAACACAAAAAACAAAACAAAACAAAACAACAACAACAACAACAACAAAACTATCTGAAAGCCTGAATATATAGAATAAAGGTGTGGGTTTTTTTTTTTTTTTTTTTTTTTTTTTCCGAGACAGAGTCTCGTTCTGTCCCCAGGCACCAGACTGGAGTACAGTGGTGCAATCTCAGCTCACTGCAACCTCCGCCTCCTGGGTTCAAGCAATTCTCTTGCTTCAGCATCCCAAGTAGCTGGGACTACAGGTGCATGCCACCACAACAAGCTAATTTTTGTATTTTTAGTAGAGACAGGGTTTCACCATGTTGGCCAGAATGGTCTCGATTTCTTGACCTCGTGATCCTCCCACCTCAGCTTCCCAGGATAAAGTTTTAACTTACTTGTTCCCCAAGAACTTTATGGACAAAAGGTGAAACATAAAAAGTTAATTTGAGATCTTGCAAATTATCCTGTTTTTAATTGTTTGGTGTGAGATAAATGTTATCTGTAAATGCATAAATCAAAACTATACATGTATAATCTTATCTAAGAACCGTTTTTCTTCAAAAACTGTCACCACTATCTATTTTAGCCTGCAAAATTTGTCAAAAAACATGTCGATTGTAAAATATAAGGTATTGATGGCATTTAAAAAGTTGACAATATATAGCAAAATAAGTTTATGACCTCCAAATCGACTCATTGATTGGTTTTGCAGATCATAATGTAAAAGTTGTAGCTACATGTAAACATACAAAAAATGACTACTCTTAAAAGTCAAATATTACAGAACTACATACAATATTATGACTTTGATAACATGACAACCCAGAAACAATTTGAAATGAATACCCAGTAGAGGTGGTTAAGACACATTTAGAATTCAATAATGTATTTTAACAGCTTGCCCAGTTTATCCACATACTATCCCATCTGAAAGCTGATATACATTGCCAAGAATACGATGTTTTGGTTGGGAATTAGAGAACCACCAGATAGGATATATCTGAATTTGAACACTGGTATTTATATAAAAAATTCAAAACAATTGTAAGTACATGTCCCTAAATGCTTTAGT
Organism: Saimiri boliviensis; assembly: GCF_048565385.1. Lineage (NCBI taxonomy): Eukaryota > Metazoa > Chordata > Mammalia > Primates > Cebidae > Saimiri > Saimiri boliviensis. The sequence goes on from NC_133458.1 coordinate 59,597,566, forward strand.
ACAAAAGACTGTGCCACTCAGTATCAAAGCAAATGATTACCTTTTCAGCAATAGTATTTTCACTTGCCCCTCGCCCCCACCTCCAAATTGAACATGTCTTGTATGGGTGCCATGATTATGGAAAGCTTAAGATAGTTTCAGACAAAATTTAATAGTTTTGTTTAAAAAATTAAGTAAGCACATCTTGTGCCAAGCACAGTACAGATGAGGAGCTAAACTAGTAACTCTCTAACTATTAATGTCGTTGATAGTAGAGACAGTGATGCTTGGCAAATCTTACTGTTTCTCAGTAAGTCTTGAAATTCCAATAGCCGTTCCTAGAAACTTTATTTTTCTGAAATGCATACAAAAAAAAATAGAAATGCTGCCTGTTGAGTAACTCCTAAGAGCTGACCCATCTTAAACCATTCTTTCACTCAGTGATCATTTATTGCTTACTGGCTTCGGGCCAGTTGCCATGTTAGGTGTTAATGATATATACTCAGATAGAAAAGGCTCAGCTAAGCTTTAAGAGCCTCACAATGGATGGAGACAGACAGACATTTAAAACTCCAGCCGGGCGCGGTGGCTCACGCCTGTAATCCCAGCACTTTGGGAGGCCGAGGAGGGTGGATCACGAGGTCAAGAGATCGAGACCATCCTGGTCAACATGGTGAAACCCCGTCTCTACTAAAAATACAAAAAAATGAGCTGGGCATGGTGGCGCGTGCCTGTAATCCCAGCTACTCAGGAGACTGAGGCAGGAGAATTGCCTGAACCCAGGAGGCGGAGGTTGCGGTGAGCCGAGATCGCGCCATTGCACTCCAGCCTGGGTGACAAGAGCGAAACTCCGTCTCAAAAAAAAAAAAAAAAAAAAAAAAAAAGAAAAAACTCCAGTAAATTTGATAAGCCCAACAGTTGAGATTTGCACAGCATGCTATGTATAGAGCAGACAACTACAAATAATTAATCGTGTCTCAATAAAAAAAAAAAAAAAAAAAAAAAAAAAAAAAAAAAAAAAAAAAAAAAACTATACAAGGGGATATCCCCTTTGACCTGGAACTTGAATAAATGCTAGGATTTCACCAAAACGAGATGAAAGTAGATATATTAGGCATATATAACAGCATGAGGAACACATGGGTCAAGTTAGAGCATCTTGAATGGTCTATGAAGTATTGTCTTTTAAAAACAATAGTAAATGCCTCTACCCTTTATCTTTTCAACTTCTATCTCTGTAGTCCTTTTATGTCTGTTCAATTTACACTGCAGGGTGGCCTCAGAAAGGACCATGCAGCAGGACTGGAATTACACATCCCAGAAGGAAATTTTAAGGTGGCAAGGAAAAGCTGAGAAGCCATGTAATATTTTTTTAAATCAAAATTAATGCAAAAAATCTATGATGAATAAAATACAAAAATATTGAATAAAGACATACATATTAAATAAACTGGCAGTGTTGCAGAATTGAAAGAGTCCTTTCAATCAGCCCAAAGGTTTCTAGCCCACACAGCCTCTTCAGGTACCCTTCAGTCCTTACAATGGCTGGGCTTTTAGAAACTGACAATGGCGTACGAATTGGGAGAAAAGGCCTTTATGCAAACAATCACTTTTTATTGTAAAACTTTTATTAATTTTTTTACATGGTTCAAAAAAACCAGGAGGACATTTTGATAAGTATCTATACTGGACAAATGATTTCTTTTTCCTCAGGCTAGGATACAGTGTCAGAAGGCAGGCACTGCACTGCAAGATTCCTTGTCTACCTCTGTTTTCAACTTACTCCAGGATCTGGGAGGAGTCACTTAGCTCCCCTGAGCAGCACTATTCATACTTATTAGTAAATTAGGGATAACAGCAACTACTCTAACAGCAGTATTGTGAGCAAGGTATTTTGAAAGAGCTTTATAAATTTAACTTACAGCTCATACTATATCAGTTTAACAATTCCTGATCAGTTCAAACGCAGAGACATTATATGTACGTTCTAAACATCTTCTTCCAAATACCACACTATTAGAAATAGGAAACGGTATTTTTCCTCCAGTAGCCTGGGGTCCTGAGCATGGCAATGTATGTTTTACTACAAGACTGAAATGATCTGGTGTTCCTAAAAATTAGATCAAATATCTTGGAATGTTTTATATTCAGAGCAAAAGCTATCATTTAACATTTTACTACAGGTATGCTCCCTTGTTAATTTCTATGTCCTTGATGTAATATGGGTACAATTTCATCTCCTCATTGATGAAATACCATATTACAAAAAAGGGAAATGGTAAAATTAAGATTGAGTCTCTGAACAAATGCAAAGACATTCTGAACAGTCTTCAGAATCAGATTCTAAGTGCACCTGTCATCATTGAGAACACTCAATCCTATTCATCTTTTCATCTGGCTTCTATTTTCACTGTACAAGTCTTATTAGTCTTTCAAGTCACCTTGAGTATCTCAACTGACAAATTCATTATCCTTTGAGTACTGTATACTTTACTAGTACTCTTTCTTAAAACTCTAGCCTGCTTCACCTTCTAATGCAAAAGCACAAGGCTCCCTCTTCATCCTGGATACGTTTTCATTCTCCATTCCCTCCCTCTTCCTTTCCTCTCCTTTCTCCTCTCCTTTCTTCTCTCCTCTCCTTTCCTCTCCTCTCCTTTCCTACTCTAACAGTGGTGTTCTCTATGATTGTATTCTCTTGTTAGCCTTTTCCTCTCTGCCCTAAGCTCAGATATCTCCTGAATTCCAGCTAGAATGTTTTTATTTGATATAATTTCCTGAAGAGCTACTAGTAATTTTTTATTACTATGCCCACAATGAAACTCCATTTGTGGTATCACCACTTTCAAAATCACCCAGCCATAAAAAACTGGCATCAGTTTTGACTACTCTTATTTCTTTATACACCATAACCAAAAATCTAGAGTCATGAAGTTTTAAGACCTGGAATTGTAATCCCCACATGTGGAGGAAAGGGACCTGGTAAGAGGTGACTGGATCATGGAGGTGATTGCCCCCATGCTGTTCTTGTGATAGTGAGGGAGTTCTGTTGAGATCTGGTTGTTTGATAAGTGTCTGGCATTTTCCCCTACTCTCTCTCTTTCTCTCCTACCACCATATAAGAAGATTCATGCCTCCCCTTCACCTTCTGCCATGATCATAAGTTTCCTGAGGTCTCCCCAGCCATGAGGAACTGTGAGTCAATTAAATCTCTTTTGTTCATAAATTACCCAGTCTCAGGCTGTGTCTTCAGAGCAGTGTAAAAATGGACTAATATAAGGGTTAAAGCCAATTAGGCTGAATTGATTAAGAATATCAATCTAACTTCTATTTGAAATTAGCAATTTACTTTCTTATCTAAAAATGATAGTTATGATACTACCTAATAATTATTATATTAAACACAGTAAGATAATATTTGGAAAGCTGAACACATGGTATCTGTTATTCGTATGGCATTTCTCTATATGTAACCTACAAGCAGGACTACCTAAATGGTCTTGTCAATTTACATATATACCTGCTTTTTCTTTAGCCTAGCATATTATTCCATCCCGCACCATTTAGATCCTACCCATCATTCAATATCCATCTTAAATAGTCCCTCCTCTGTGAAGCCTTTGTTGATAAACTACCTTTCTATATTACAGTAATCTTTCATCCTTTCATCACATATATTATCTTATACTTCTCTTTCTTCCTTTCATCACATACACTGCAATCTTTCTTCCTTTCATCACAATATTACTTTCTTAGATATATATTATTTTGTACTTCTCTTTAGCCACTCTATCTCCTATATTTTTAAATATTTTAAAAATTTGGTAGACATGTCTCTCACCACCATATTTCCCAAGACTTCACTGCTACAATGAGATTGCTCACCCAGACTATTGTTAATTTTACCATATTCTTTCTCCCTTTATTTGAAGTTGCTTAATTCATTCCCAGATAAAATGGTAACTTCCTTGGAAAACAGTATCACATTTATCCTTTTCTTGTCTTCACTGCATAATACTTAGCCTTATTCAAGTAAATGCTCAATATATTTTTGTCAAATTAATTTAATTTGAAGAATTATAAATTGAGAAAGAGTCCAATGCTGTTAAAAAATCAAAAGCACCTTACTATAATTGCTTATTCCATTCCATGGCAGAAAATCAGAAAACAGATAGAATATAATAACTCAATTTATTTTCTTTCCTTGAGACCCATGCTGTTTCCTTTTCTCTTTTCCTTCCTTCCTTCCTTTCTTCCTTTCCTTTCCTTCCTTTATCTTTCTTCTTCTTTTTTTTTTTTTTTTTTTTTTGAGACAGGCTGGATTGCAGTGGCATGATCTCAGCTTACTGTAACCTCTGCTCCCAGGTTCAAGCAATACTTGTGCCTCAGTCTCCTGAGTAGCTGAGAATACAGGTGTGCACAATCACAGCTGGCTAATTTTTGTATTTTTAGTAAAGATGGGGTTTTGCCGTATTGACCAAGCTGGTGTTAAACTCCTGGCCTCAAGTGATCTGCCTGCCTCGGCCTCCCAAAGCGCTGGGATTATAGGCAAGAGCCATCACGCCCGGTCCCATGCTATTTTCTTTTCTTTTTTTTTTTTTTTGAGACAGAGTTTTGCTCTTGTTACCTAGGCTGGAGTGCAATGGCGCGATCTCGGCTCACCGCAACCTCCGCCTCCTGGGTTCAGGCAGTTCTCCTGCCTCAGCCTCCTGAGTAGCTCGGATTACAGGCATGTGCCACCATGCCCAGCTAATTTTTTGTATTTTTAGTAGAGACGGGGTTTCACCATGTTGACCAGGATGGTCTCAATCTCTTGACCTCGTGATCCACCCGCCTCGGCCTCCCAAAGTGCTGGGATTACAGGCTTGAGCCACCGTGCCCAGTGCTATTTTCTATAAAATAATTTTGAGGAAAAAAAAGAGTCAAATGTAACTTTCCAATGAGGCAGAATTTTTTAGAAATGCAAATTATCATTCATCTCCTTAATCAAGGACTGCTTCTTCTAGTCTCTCACATATTAGATGTATCAATCTAATCTTGTGCACATGCTGTATTGAAATAATTGTTGCTGGGCGCGGTGGCTCAAGCCTGTAATCCCAGCACTTTGGGAGGCCGAGGCAGTCGGATCACGAGGTCAAGAGATCGAGACCATCCGGGTCAACATGGTGAAACCCCGTCTCTACTAAAAATACAAAAGTTAGCTGGGCATGGTGGAGCGTGCCTGTAATCCCAGCAACTCAGGAGGCTGAGGCAGGAGAATTGCCTGAACCCAGGGGGCTGAGGTTGCGGTGAGCCGAGATCGCGCCATTGCACTCCAGCCTGGGTAACAAGAGTGAAACTCCGTCTCAGAAAAAAAAAAAAAAAAAAAAAAAAAAGAAAAAAAAAGGAAGAAAGAATTGTTCAACATTGACCATATCTGTGATTTAACTATATAAATTTTCTATTGTGCTTAATCAGACAGTAACTACACTTTATTTTCTAGTTATTATGTGACAAGAATTTAAAGCTGAGGCAAACTTGTTAACTGATTCCATTTGCAATAGAGAAAAATGCACTGGATGTTCTATCATGAGTGACGCCTAAATAAGATCTTTACTATCTTGTACTCTTGGTGATAGTTTTACCTCGAATAAATAAATGTTTCTTACTGCTGATGGTAATGTGCCAACTAGTCTCTGTCAGTCAATTATAATGTTTTTCCAATTTATGTGTGTATTTCTGTTTCTTCATAATATATAACTCTTTAGATGATACAATATCCATTTGAGTGCTCTGGCAGCAAGTCTTTTTAACTCTTAGAGTCCCATTAGTGTTTCCTGCAAGTCCCTAATCCTCCGGCATTCACAAGCACTAGCCATGTCACCTTTGCTTCTGGTCCTGCTTCATTTCTACAAATTGGTTCCAATAACTTGGCTTTTGCACTGTTTATGAAATATCAATCAAGAAAAATTATCCCCAAATTGGAGACAGGCAAAATCAATTGCCGTGTGTTCTTTCGGAGTAGTTCAAATATGTATCTTTGATTAACTTTCTATTGACTAGGCTATTTTACAATTTTGTAGGGCTAGAGGTTATCTTGTAGAAACCTGTTATAAATTCAAATTTTATATCTGACAGTAATGAAAATAATCCCTATCTCTACTAATGTAAATAAATGTCCACAAGAAATGCAATTGCTTCTTAAAAAAAAAAAAAAGTAAATGCTAACATTACAGTGTATTGCTCTATAGGATATTAACTGGTTTTATGTCCATTAGAAATTCATTTCAGCATTCTGAACAGATTATATTAATCTCTGTCCTCCCATATCTTTTTTTGAACCCAGTCTTAATCTTACTACTTTATTAATTGATAAATTAAAAACTTCGACACATTTATTTTATATTGTATGAGTCATGTTTTTAACCTTCTGAAAATTATAATTCGGAAATACCAATCCTTAAAAAATATCACGTGGGTTAACATCTATTCTGTCCTTACTCTGTGATAGTCTTATTCTGAGTATTCTCCCTAATTTATTGACTTTTCACAGTAACTCTACAAGGTTAGCTCCATTTTTATTATACTAATTTAGAGAGTGAAAATTTGAGGAACAGGCAGTCTAGCTTGCTGAAGGTTGTAAGGCTCTATTTGAACCCAAAATATTTTTATTGGAGTTTATACATTACTTTTCATAAATATTGTATATCTTTATGTTTCCAAGCCCAAGCCTTCCTATAAAATAAGTTAGTATCTTTGGGATTGAGGTTCTGTCCTGATCTCTTTCCAAGACTCATTAACTGTTAAATCTTGCTGCTTCCTAAGCAATGCCTAATGTACAATCTGTGAGACTATCCTCAAATCTTACAAAACACTTTCTAAGCACAGTGGTTCTCAAACTTTACTGTGCATCAGAATCACCTAGAAGGCTTGATAAAATACAGATTGTTGAGTTCTATTCCCCAGAGTTTCTGATTCAGTCAGTAGGAAACAGAATTTGGAATTCTAAGAAGTTCCCAAGTGATACTGATGCCTCTCCTCTGTAAAACGCACTCTGAAAACCACTCTTAGTACATATTGCTAAATTTCCTGCAGGTTGTTTAATTTAGATTAGGTTATTATCTATTTCTTGATCATAATACTTGTATTGCTCACCTAATATCCCTGGATGAGTCTAACCTTTCTTCTGCTTCCTTTTGTTATTGGAGAAGCAGTTTGCCTCATATACATTGTTATTAATATAATTACAGATGGATATATCCCTAAATGTATTGGTGGGTGACCTCAGTATAGTAACTGATTCTGCTAAAGGCTCCAGTATACAACCCTATTTCCCACATCTGCTATAGTCTGAAAATAGGACAGTAAACATTTTAGGGGATGGAGTGAGAAGTTCTTTGGAATATCAACTTTTTATTGTTACAATATCTGCAAATTATTACCCTTGACTACCTTACTAATTACATTGCTCCTACGGCCACTATTACTATAATTGCTTCCATATGATCCCCTACTGATTCCTAGCTCCAAGGCTGCTTGCTTCTTCATGGCCAAATAGCTTTATGGACATTGTGTCCTTTTTTCAAAGTTATTTCCTGGTCTATTATTAATGATTTATGGGGTCAATGTAATAATGGTTAAACAGTGATAAGAAATAAAGAAATTAACTGATTTGACATTCAACTCTCTGATGCTAATTCACTGATGTTGAATAAAGGTACCAGAAAAATAGGTATTCCTTTTGGGGGAAAAAAAGAGTAGAAACATAAAAGATGAAGAAGTACTGCTTATTATTTCTTACAAAACAAACCTGTTTTAGCAGTTAAACAAACCAGTTTGTGATCATACTACAGCAGGTTGCTAGGCTACTTTATACCTAATACACCAATATTGACAGAGGTATCATTTGCAAAAATGCTTTATGACAGTTTTCTATAGGAGGATCAGCAGAGGTTAAAGAAAAAATAATAATACAACAGCTTTCTGCCATATCATTTTCTTATTAGGAGATTTTCCAATAGCTACCAAGCCTATTACCACATCATAAAACCAAAGTATAGGATGCTCTAACTTAGAATAGCAGTTGGTTTTAAAGGTTTGTTAGATTTTTACTGAAGCTTGCAAGTTAGCAGGCTGTTAGAAGCTGTTTCAAGAACATCAGAAAGTGTACTCTATTTGTTTTGGATAGCTAGCTAGAAGAAATTAACACTGAGCTTTGGTCAGGAAGGGACTAAAAGGAAGGAAGAAGTTATTTTTCAAATAATACCTCTTACTCAGACCTTTCATAAATAGAATGCCAATTCTGACTTTTTTATGGTAAAGAAAGAAGAAAAGGTGTATCCTGGGGCTCGTTTCCTCTGGCTTATCTCATATTACCCTAAAAAATTTCCAGAAAAACTCAAAATTGAGTGACAATTATGAAAATGATGTCACACTGTTTAGTTCCATTTTTAAATTCTCCAACTTACAATTCACAAGTTAGAAATCTTTTAATATCGACATCTAATGACGTTTCCACTGGGACCATTGAAGGATAAAGTGCATATTAACTGCTGCCAAATAATGTTGGTTCTCTCTACAATTTGTTAACTTGTGAATTAAATTTTGAGTACGTTTCCTATGCTAGTTGTGTGTAGGAGTAAGGAGGAGCTTGAATATACATACATATACACACGCATATGCATGCACACACATATATAACAGTGTTATTAATATATAATTCACATACCATAAATTCACACATTTAAAATGTACAATTTAATGGTTTTTAGTATATTCACAGATATGTGCAACCGCCACCACTGTCAACTTTCAAATACTTTCATAACTTCAAAAATAAGCTCCATAACCTTTAGTTATCACCCTCACCCATTTTACATACTCCCCACCCTCTTCCATCCCTAATCAACCAATATTCTGCTTTCTATCTCTATGAATTTGATAATGCTGGGCATTTTATATGAATTGAATCAATAACATGCAGTCATTTTGTTAGTCACTTCATTTGTGCAGCGTAGTGTTTTTAAGGTTCACCCATGCTTTTGCATGTGTAAATATTAATTTTTAAGGCTAATATTTTATTGTATGAACAGATTACATTTTGTTCATCCATTTAACCATTGATGAATATTTGGGTTGTTTCCACCTTTTTAGTATCATGAGTTATGCTACTAAAAATATTTATTTGCAAGATTTGTGTGAACATGTTCTTTTATTTCTCTTGGGTATCTGTGTAGGAGTAAAATTGCCTGGGTCATATGGTAACTCTATGTTTAGTCACTTGAAGAACTGCCAGATGGTTTTTCAAAGTGGCTGCATCAATTTATATTCACACCAGCAGTACATTAGGGATTGGTTTGATTTCCCTTGATCCTCACCAATACTTGTTCTGAGTTTTTTGTTCTAGCAATTCTAGTTGTTCTGAAGTTGTACCTTACTGTGGTTTTGATTAATATTTCCCTGCTGACTAAAGATGTCAAGCATGAATTTATTGGCCATTTGTTCATTTTCTCTGGAGAAATGTCTATTTAGATCCTTTGTTCATTTCTGAGTGGGTTGTCTTATTATTACTTTGAAGAGCTTTCTAGTTAATATGCAAATCCCCTATCAGGTCTATGATTTGTAAACATTTCCTCCCGTTTTGTGGGTTGTCTTTTTTACTTTCTTGGTAGTATGATGTGAATCATTTAAGTTTTTAATTTTGATGAAGTCTGATTCATTTTTTCTTGTGTTGCTCACATTTTTGGTGCCAGATTTGTGGATCCACTGTGAAATCTTACTTTATGCAGACTTACCCCTATGTTTCCTCATATAATTTTTATAGTTTTAGCTCTAATATTTAAGTTTTAGACCAATTTTGAGTTAATTTTTGTGTATAGTATAGAACTCTAATTTCATTATTATGCATATGAATATCAAATTGTCCCAGTACAATTTGTTGAAAAGACTATTGTTTCCCTATTAAATATTTTTGGCACTCATGTCAAATATCCCTTTACCATAGGTACATGGGTTTATTTTCGGGCTTTAAAATTAAGATCTATGTCTATCCTGTGTAGCACCACATTATCTTCTTTACTGCTCCTTTGTAGTAAGTTTTGAAATGGAAATGTGAGTCTTCCAATTTTGTTCTTTGTCAAGATCATTTTGGATATTCTCAGTCCCTTGCAATTCCATATAAACTTTAAAATTGCCTTGTGCACTTCTACAAATAACCAGCTTAAATTTTGAGATAGATTACACGAAATCTGTAGATGAATTTGGAGAGTATTGTCATCTTAACGTTAGAAGTCTTCCATCTATTAACATGGGATGTTGTTCCATTTATCTTCTTTAATGTCTTTTGACAATGCTTTGAGGTTTTCAGAGTACAAGTTTGTCATTTCTTCAGTTAAATTTGTAAGTATTTTGTACTTTGTGATGCAATTAGAAGTAGAATTGTTTTAATTTCCTTTTGTATTGTCCATTACAACTATAAAGAAATCAAATTGATTTTTAAAATATTGTTATCCTGCAACATTGCTGAACATGCTTATTTTTTTTTTTTTTTTTTTGAGATGGAGTTTCGCTCTTGTTACCCAGGCTGGAGTGCAATGGCGCGATCTCGGCTCACCGCAACCTCCGCCTCCTGGGCTCAGGCAATTCTCCTGCCTCAGCCTCCTGAGTAGCTGGGATTACAGGCATGTGCCACCATGCCCAGCTAATTTTTTGTGTTTTTAGTAGAGACGGGGTTTCACCATGTTGACCAGGATGGTCTCGATCTCTCGACCTCGTGATCCACCCGCCTCGGCCTCCCAAAGTGCTGGGATTACAGGCTTGAGCCATCGCGCCCGGCTGAACATGCTTATTAATTCTAATCATTATTAGGGGATTTCTTAGGATTTTACTATATATAAGATTATGTTGTCTGAGAATATAGGTCAAGTTTTCATTTTTTTTTTTTTTTGCATGTCATAGTTTTTTGTTACAAATTGAAGATTTTAGTAAATCTGAGTAATGATCATTCTTTAGCTGCTTATTTACTTGGCTACTTGTTAAGGGTCTGGTTACATTACTTTAGTGAAGTCTGTTTTCCCACCCTGTCCACAATGTGAAGCCTCAGATATTGTCCATCACAGGGCACAGACTTGGTAGGCTGACGATCACCATGGGATTAAAGGCTTTGGGCAGGCTCTCTTTTGACTCTTTCAACAGATTACTCTATCTGTTAAACAGCTGTTAATTGCTGTGGAATTTTCTGTTGTTTTCAACAATGTCCTGGGGCATAAATTGCTTTGCAGGCTAATCTATTCAATTTGGGCTTCTTTGCAGGGATGGTTCCCAAGGTCAATGTTTACATTTTGTTCTGACCTCTTAAGGGGTCCTTCCAGCTGTCTCTTCCCCAGTTAATTTTTTTTCCAGCAGACTAGCTGACCTACATACAGCTCAGCCTATGTATCTAATAAATCTAGCAATAGTCTCCCAGTTGTCTTTCACTACAACTTCGGTTTTTGAAAGTGTCATTAGGCTAGAACTTCTCCACACTCTATTACAAATGATGTCAGTTTCTTTGGAGAGGAATTTATAGCTCTCCTTTCTAAGATCTGTTTCTCCCCCACAGGCAAAATCTCTGAGCTAGGGACCCAAGAACAATGGTTAACTGATTTAACAATTCCACATCATAAGCATATATCAAAACATCATATTGCACTCCATAAATATATGTAATTATTTTTTGTCAATTAAAAATAAAAAAAAATTGAAAGGATAATTGTGAATGATTTTTAGACTGAGAATAGTATTTGATCAGGAAATTTAACTTATGTGAAACATAGCTTTTATGACAAAACAATAATTATTTTCTCTTTTAAGAATTATAATTGTGGACTTTATCACTGTTTCTTTTAGAACTATATTGAAACCACAGGCATCATGCTGATGATTTTCAATATATATTAAACATAAAAGTAAAAAATAAAGTGTATCCTTTAAACACATGAAATGACCTAGGTGGCTATGAGGCAATATGAATTATATTTAAAAAGAAATAAAGATTCAGACATATGAAACAATAAGTGTATATTGTACAGAAAATAACGCTGTAGTTTCTGGCTTCAAAGTAACAGTTAAAACCTGCTGTTTCACCTCCTGTCAATATCCCTGAGGCTGTTAAAGTCTGTATTTTAAAACAGACTTACATTTTCATAACAGTATAGCCTATTTCTTAGTTCTGTCAAAACTGTCTCATGTTAATGCAACAGTTTAACTTCCAATTATTTGCTCTAACAGGGTTAAAATAAAATCCAAAATTTGTAACCAAATTATATTTCATAGCCATTAGTGATGAACTTTTACATTTCAAACATTTAAGGAAATCTAGCAATAGCATCATTTTGATTTTTAGTAACTTTTCAAGCAATTTTTAACCTATAATATAAAGTCAGTCTGGAAGTTCAGAGCATAAAAATGGGGAAGCCAAGAGCATGATGCTCCAACATAGCATTTAATCAACTGTCCATTCTAATACGCAAGAATGTTATGACAATATCAAATTCTTTTTGATAATGGTTTAATTCACACAATTACATTTCCTAAAATAATAAAAATAGTATAGATCTTAGTCTACATTTTCTCATTACATATGACTAAATTTAATCAGAATGTATTTTTGAATAATATTAATATATGAACATCACCTAGGGCTTTCAAAGATGTTTGTTTAACAGGGACAGAAAAGACTAAAGGAAGTAATAAAAATTTCTGGTGGAACTCAAACTTTTAATTATTATTTATTTTTTAACTGAGATAAGAGTTTTGCTCTTGTTGCCCAGGTTGGAATGCAATGGTGGGATCTTGGCTCACTGCAACCTCCACTTCCCAGGTTCAAGCAATTCTTCTGTCTCAGCGTCCTGAGTAGCTGGGATTACAGGCATGGGCCACCATGCCTGGCTAATTTTTTTATATTTTTAGTACAGACAGGATTTCTCCATGTTGTTCAGGCTAGTCTCCAACTCCCGACCTCAGGTGATCTGTCCACCTTGGCCTCCCAAAGTGCTAGGATTACAGGCATGAGCCACCGTGCCCAGTCCAGACTTTTAATTATTAAATCCAAATTCATTTTGAAGCATGAATATTGATATATTCTGTGGTGCTATAGCTGAACTTGAATTTACATGGGAGTTGATTAAAAACATTTGTTTTGAAAATACACCACTTTCTTCTGATTGAGGAGTAATAGACAAGGTTGACAATACTAGTTTTAAAATTAATATATCATACTACTCTAGTTATTTTACATATAAAGAAGGAATACTAAGTTCTATACTTTCAAGCATCTTTCAATTCTTGCATAGTAATGAAAAACAAAACATAGATCTCATTTGTATCTCTGCATTATTAAACATATTGTGTGTTTCTTGAAAGCTATAACCTTAAAATGACAATAAAATAGATAATTAATCTCTTGAAATAATCCTGCATATCTTTTCTCCTCAAAAAAATGAGAAAACTATAAATTTGGCAAGATTTATAGACTTTGGGCTCTTGACAGATGATCTAGTCAAACTCTTAACTTCATAAACAAGAAAATTAGATAAGGGTAGGGAAATAACTTGTTTAAGATGATGATGGGGGACTGGGCATAGTTGGCTCATGCCTGTAATCTCAGGAATTTGGGAAGCCGAGGAGAGTGGATCATATGAGGTCAGGAGTTCAACACCAGCCTGGTCAACATGATGAAACCCAATCTCTACTAAAAATAGAAATAATTAGCTGGGCGTGGTGGGCACCTATAATCCTAATTACTCAGGAGGCTGAAGCAGGAGAATTGCTTGAAACTGGGAGGTAGAGGCTGCAGTGAGCTGAGACTGGGCCCACTGCCCTCTAGCCTGGGCGAGAGTGAGACTTTGTCTCGAACAAAACAAAACAAAATAAAAACAAAAAACACAAAGATGATGACATGGCAGTCAAAGCAGAATAGATGACATAACCAGGAACAACTGCCTCTCAATGTTGTATTCTGTCTACCAAGTTATTTCTTTGATTTCTCGAACTCAGCACTATTGACATTTTGGGCTAGATAATTTGTTGCAGAGGGACTGTCCTGTGCATTGTCAGATGTTTGGCAGTGTTCCAGGCTTCTGTTTGATGGATCCTAGAAGCACCCCTTCTTTTCCCTGGTTGTGGCAATGAAAAGTGCTTCCTGAAATTGTCAAATATCCTCTAGAAGGTAAAATCTCCCCCAGTTGATAAACTGCTTTAGCATTAATGAAGCTGAAATTGTAAAGAAAGGCTTAAGATAGTAATAGAGGTCAAGAAAAAAAAATGAATTTGATTGCCTGCCATCTGTTTCCTTTGACCTTTCAATATATATATAAACTCCCTGAATACAGAGAGGGAAATGACTAGTTGATTTGTGTTTCTTCATAGCCCTAACATATTGAAGAAATACACACAGTAAATAAGCTGGTTTGAAATGACATTATTTCAAAATAACATCATTTTCAGAGAGGAAAATGTATTGGATATTTGATTATGTATATCCTCTTACATCCCAACAAGGCATAAAAATTGCCATAAGATTACATTTGAAACTCACATGGCAACTTCTTACGTAAGTGTGGAAGTGGCAAATTAGAACTGAAGTGGCATTAGTTTTCTCTTTCATGCACCATTTGAATTGCCCTCAATTTTCATTTGCATCCCACGCACCAGACTTCCTGCATTTATGCAGCTCTCAAAGCATCTGACAGCAACTTAAAGATTAAGGCTGTGGTTGGGGTGGACATGAGTCTGCCATAAGCAGAAATGGCTTGGTATGCTCACTGCATACGAAGACATTTTTAATTAATGGTTTGCTTTCCAATTATAGAAGAGAAATCATAACCTTGCTTTCTTCACAAGAAGCTAAAAAGAGGCTTGGTGTGGTGGCTCACATCTGTAATCTCAGCACTGTGGGAGGCTGAGGTGGGCGGATCACTTGTTAGGAGTTAGAGATCAGCCTGGCCAGCATGGTGAAACCCAGTCTCTACCAAAAATACAAAAAAAATTAGCCGGGCCTGGTGGCACATCCCTGTAGTCCCAGTGTATTAGTTCATTCTCACACTGTATTAGAGAGTATTAGAACACATACTCCATTGTATTAGTGTATTCTCACACTGCTATAAAACACTACATGAAACTGGGTAATTTATTTTACAAAGAGAGGTTTAATTGACTCATAGTTCCTCATGGACCACAGAAGCCTCAGGAAACTTACAGTCATGGCAGAAAGTGAAGAGAAAGCAGGGCACATCTTACATGGTGGCAGGAGAGAGAGAGTAGGGGAAACTGTCACTTTTAAAACCATTATATCTTGTGAGAACTCCCTCACTATCATAAGAACACAGGGGAAACCGCCCCCATGATACAATCACCTCCTTCCAGGTCCCTCCCTCCACACGTGGGAATTACAATTGGAGATGAGATTTGGGTCAAGACACAGAGCCAAACCATATCATCCATAAAGCGTGCAAGTATAATAATCTGTGAGGAAAATAACACAATTACTTCAATTTGGTAACTATTAAACAGAAATCTGAGTAGTTAAATAGCGAGCACTTTACACATAGCAGATACTCTCATAAAATATCAACTGATTGAACAGTTAAAATATAACAAGAATTAAGTAAAATTAAATTATACATGTGTCTTTTACCATCAAAATTATAACAATTCCTAAGTCATTTTTTTGTTTGTTTGTTTTGTACAAAGTCCTACATGAACTTGCTATATCTAACAAAATTTGTTGAGGGTTACATAATGAAGCAAACAAAAATCATTCTCTAAAATAGAGAAGAAAGTAAATATTATACTGATTGGTAATTTGGAACACTAAATTGCATGCATAACATGTACAAAAATAAGTGGTCAAATATATATTGACATGATATCTAAAATAATCTCCTCAATATTATGTGAACTATAATTTCTTACCTACAAATGGGGGTATTATGGGTTGAGAGAATGTTACCTGACTTACTGAAAGTCAAAGTTTCAGAGGAAAGATTTCTTTTGTCATTTAACATGGCTGTATATGAAAGCAATAACAATAGAATAAAAGTCATCTTCCTAACCACAGGGTGTGGAAAAAATATTTGTAAAACCACCATATGTGCTGAACATTCAGTGTTCCTTACAAACTAATGGTAGCATTAAAATCTAACTGAAGAGCAGACCTGTCATCTGAGTAGGGCCTGATTTTTCTCAAGCACTGGTATATCTGATGCAATTCAGTTTTAACGACATCATTTAGCTACTGCTAACATGACAATCTAGTAAGTCTTAGGTGGTAAATTGTTACAGTGTCTACTTTCTTTTTAAGTCCAACCCATGTCCTTTTGTAGAGAAAAGAGCAGCACTCCAGAAAAGGAAAAGAGAAAAGGGGTTACATAATTATATTGGGGATGGAGAGAAAAGAGAGATTAGTTTTTCCATGAATGCACTTTCCTTATGCAATGCTATTGCCTGAAATATCCTTTACTCTTAAAAATCCTCCATCAAAAGTTCTACTCATTCTTTGTGACCCAGCTAAAATGCCTTCTGCTCCAAGACTTCTTCCTTAATCTACCTTCTGGAACAGATACTACTTTTTATTTTCTCCTGAGATAGTTGCATATATGCATGAACCTTTCTTATGGCAACAGGCATGTTCTGACTCATGATACTATTGGCATTTAGAGCTTATCTTCCCCATTAGTTTGTAAGTTCTTTAGTTATGTCAATGACCTTATCTCTCAATCTTCAGATTGTCTAATATAGAAATATTCCATTACTGTTTATTTAATAATTTTTCCTCCTCCTTAGCCCATAGGCAAATGAATTTCCTAGAAGTATAGAAAAATGAAGATGATCTAGAAGACATATTCTTTGACTGATTCACCAAAACGATGGTTGTTTAATATTGCAGGAGAGGTAGACCTCCCTCAGTAGGAATATCACCAATGGGGATTCTAAGGGCCAAGATATTAATCTTACAATACTTAGATTCTTGCCTGTATGAGTTTTCTAGGGTGCTATAAAAAAAATGCCACAGACTGGGTGGCTTTAACAACTGAAATTTATTTTCTCATAGTTAGGGAGGTTAGAAGTCCAAGACCAAGATATTGACAGGTTTGGTTTCTTCTGAGCCCTCTCTTCTTGGCTTGCAGACAGTCTGCCTTCTTACTGTGGCTTCACAGAGTCACTTATTAATCTGTGTTGCTTGTGCCCTAGCCTCCTCTTGTTGTAAGAACACTAGTCATATTGGATTAGGGCCCAACCTAATGACCCATTTCAACGTCATTACCTCTTTGAAGACCCTAGCTCCAGATATGGTCACATTCTAAGGTACTGAGGGTCAGAGGTAACATATAAGAATTTTGGGAAACACAATTCAGCCTTTTCCATTGCCTATTTGAATTTCTAAATGCCCAATTAGACCACTTTTCTTCTTAATATTTCACCATGGAAAGTCCTAAAATGAATACAGATATACATCTTTTGTTTGTTCTCTCTTGTATATATTTACCATGTTGCTTCAGATTGTATACCTATGTTAAAGAAATGCTAATTTTTAAATAAGAAATAATATCTCTCCGGGAATGGTCTAGTTCCCCGAAACTTTTTCAAAAAGAATCTGAAAGTATTTCATAAACACTGTTTACCTAAGAAACTCTCTAAAATACTAGAATGAGGTTTTCCTGTGCTTTTGGATCTTAATACTATTTGTTTATCAAATTTGTATTATAAATCATAGAATGTGAATACATACATATCTTGTTAATTCTTATTTTATACCTGTTTGTTCTGACCCCAAAATATTCCTTTTCTAAGGGAATAAGACTTTGTTTATATCCAAGGCCCCAAACATAACCGAATGCATATAATTTAGGGATTTGATTCCATGGCTGAAAAAGCCATTTTTTTAAAAAAGGGCTTGGGGTGCTTTTGGCATTTCTCACACTCTGCTTTAACTTGTTCAACAATATGGAGCATTAAAAGCATACTTAGGTTTTGCCCAGAAGCAAGAATTTTAAAAGTAAGAAGAAAAATCAATATGAGACAACAAACTTATTCAAATAGCACTAAAGAACAAAAATAGCTAGTTATTTTTAAATGCACCAGCTAGGTATAGTATCTTAATCTGTTCTTTCTTCTCTTGAGAGCTACTTACACTCTACAAGGAATATAAAGCAAAAGCCAAAAAAGGAAACAGGTCAAAGTACTAAATATAGATAAGCAAGGCAAAGAATGTTTCTTATTACATAAATCAAATTTGTTTACACTTTTTGCCAGATAACACTGTCACTCCTTTAGTAAAAGTGACATGGAGTAATTTGCCTTGATTGATCATATTTTTAACATCAAAGTACTTGTGAAAGAATTGCTTATCATCTAACTACAAATGAATATAACTTTATATGTATAGGCATGGCATTTGTTAACATCGAAAAAGATGTATGATTAATTTTTAGGGAGTATCATTTATAGTTTACACCTTAAACCAAATATAATACATTATTACAAAATATTAAAAATGGACTCCTTCATTTCTTACATTGTCCTGTAAATAGTCATTGATTTTGAAGACACTGCATATATTTTTACATTATCATAGTCAATGTGATTTGCATATTGAGTTCAAAATCCACTTCTTTTGCTTGTCATATTATTACTAATAGAAAGAAGACTGATATAAAGAACCCACAATATGTATATATAAATCTTTATAATCTTGACCTCTTTAGCACAACCAGTAACAACTCTCACTTATTGAGGGTTTACAATTTTCCAAGTACTTTATTAAGTGTGTAAACATGATCACATCAATCTACAAAAGTCCTCTGAAGAAATATTTCACTCCTTATAGATATGAAAATAATTGGAATTGAAGAATTTAATTATTCTCAAAATCACATACAAATAACTGAGAGATCCATGATATAAACCGAGAAGATAATACTACACTTACTATCTTCCTTCAATGAACTTTGCTGAGATTTATAATCTAAACAATACGTTTTAGTGCTAGGCTGCATATTGCCTTATGATTATTTTGCTGCTTTATATTCCTGTCTGTGTTCCCATGTTTATTTAGAATTTAAATTTCAGGTTGTTATAGGATTATGGAATTGCTATAACAACATATCTTTATGTTATGTGTACACAACTCTTATACAAGAGTACCATACCTGTTCTTTAACAAACATGTTGCTAACTTGCATGAGTTGTTGATCCATAGTAAAGACAGTACTTTAAAGCCTAGATCAGTTCAGGTGCCCTAGCCTAAATTATCTTGCCACATAGAAGATGAAATCACGATTGAATCAGATCGTATTTCAGGATCTTTTTCAGTGACATAAAGCCAACTGAGCTCTTGGTTAGTTCGCTGTAGTTTCATCCATACCCCAGATCACCCAGAATCAAAACATCCTTGGAGAGATCAGCCAATTAAAATGTTTTATTCTTTTCCCCCTACCCCACACTAATACTGCAGGTAACTGCAAATTTACTTAACATTCTTAAAAAAAAAAAAAAAAAAAAGGCAGTATTCCTGAAGAAGACAGCTAACGTAGCTGACTGGCAGAATGTCTGTCAAGGTATGATTATAAGCTTGTGAAACATGTGTGACTCAATCCTTCCTTTATTTATGGCAGCTTTAACATGCTCTGGACTCTCCATTCTCACCTACTGATGGTTTAAAGAGCACCCTATTACAAAGCTCACATATTCCTTCATGCTCTTTCAAATTGCCTCTTAAAAAACTATTCTGAGCCCACTATAATACACCTACTTGACTATTTAACATGTACTTGACCTATATTTTCATGATAATGCATTTCTTATCATATACTTTCACACAATTGGGAAAGTTAAGCTAACCTACACATAGAAGTTATTAGAACAGATTGCTTAGTCATGGTTGAATGTGCTCTCAAACAACAATAATGTACCCTTTTGTATTGTGTTCAAGCTGACTTAGCCACCTGCTGCTGATTTTTCACTATACTAATTTCTCCTACAGTCACCAAGTTCATCTCTTAAGGAACAGAAAGAAAAATGAGAAACTTCTAGCCTGCTCTGTCAGGCTCTAACATAATATTTTGACGAAATATGGCAGTGATTACCTGAAACATACCAGCAGCAATATATGAAAAACAAATCCACTGACCCCCAAAGCATGATATCAAAGCACTTTGTGGTCTGATAACATGATGCAAAATGTGTTGTATCCCATTAAAACTGCAGTCAAGTCCAAGTTTCTGTAGTTCAGGGCACAACAGCTGATAACGAGAAACAAGACACTGGGGCAAGGGAGGTGACATTATTTCCAAGAGCCAGCAAATTGAGAGGACTGCAGACTAACATCCTAAAGAACCATCTTAAGTTAACATGAATTTCAGGCTCCTTTTATTTTAGGGGAAGATGGAAGAGTGAAGGAGCTGAGGTCAAGAAGTTAATGATGATCACAGACATCTGTGTGACAGAAAGGGTCTAGGGTCTGGGGCCTTTGTGCTGGTCAGGTCACAATGCTCCTATAAATCTATAACACAAATTGTTACTTGTATGTATACCCTCCTTATCTCCATGGTGGTTAATTTTGGGAAGGGACTATTATCTCCTTGCTGTAAACTATGAACTAAATTCCTCCCATGGTTAGCTGGGCCTACTGCAGAGATAAGCAAAAGCAGTTCAGCTAAAAGATATTACCATGGTGGGGAGTGAGTGGTTGGGAGCAAAATGGAGTTAGTCATGCTAGGCCTCCTTTTCACTGCTACAATTTAACAAAATAAGATAATTTAAGATTTTCTCAGCTTACTGTGAATATAACGGTACAAAAATTCTAGTCCCCATTTTCTCTCCTACCTTTCCTCCAAATTTCTTATTTCTCCATATAAGCTTCTGCTTCCTGACCCACATGTACTATTATTTTCCTAAGTACTAACTCCAGTCCTCTGTTCTCAGTGTACCAAAGGGGATTCCAATCATTAATATTGTGTGGTGGTTGAAGGTTTGAGTCCTTAAGTGAGGCAATCTGGGTCTGAGAGTCAGTTTTAAGGGTACATTCTTTAGCTTATTTGTACTTGAACTTTTCCTCATCTGTAAAACTGCAAAAAACAATGAAAAATGAAAAGTGCTTTCTTTTAAAAAGAGTAAATACCTTCTAAACCAATTAGAATATTGTCTGGCATAAGACAATAATGTAAGCTACCAGTGGTATGAGTAATACTATTAATCTGTATACTATTATTTCTTGGCTTCCAACACCACATTGTACTTTTTATTCCTTGACATTAACTATCATTTATATACTGTTGACTTCTAAATTGAAATTTCTTTCCTAGGCATCTATAAGAAAATGATTTTTAAATACAGGCTCTCAACAAAATATTAGCAATCAAATCTAAAAAAGTATACAAATTATATACAATAACCAGTTGTTGGATTTATTCTAGGTATGCAAAGCTAGGTTAACATTTAAAAATTAATGTAATTCCTCTTTGGGAGGCTGAGACGGGTAGATCACCTGAGGTCAGTTTGAGACCAGCCTGACCAACATGTTAAAAAGTCCTGTCTCTACTAAAAATACAAAAAAAAAAAATACAAAAAAAAAAAAAATCCAGGTATGGTGGTACATGCCTGTAATCCCAGCTACCTGAGAGGCAGAAGCAGGAGAATTGTTTGAACCTGGGAGGCAGAGGTTGCAGTGAGCCAAGATCACCACTGCACTCCAGTCTGGGCAACAAGAGCTAAACACTCTCTCTCAAAAAAATTAATATAATCCATCACATCAACAGGCTAAATTAGAAAAATCATATGATTATGTGAATAGACACAGAAAAATCATTTGACAACACCAATCCATGGTAAAAACTCTCAGGAAATTAGGAATTTTCTCAACTTGATAAAAAACTACAAAACATCAACAGCTAACATCATACTTAATGGTGAGAAACCAAGACACAATTTTCATAAGACTGAGAATAAGGCAAGAATGTTACCTCTCATCACACCTGTTCAACAGTGTACTAAAATTCATAACAATGCAATAAGAAAAAAAGAAAAAAGATACATAGCTTCGGAAGAAAGAAATAAAACTGATTGTTTACAGATGACATGATGTTCTATGCATAAAATCCCAGAGTCAATGAAAAAAACCTCCTGGAACTAATAAGTGATTATAGCAAGGTTGCAGAATACAAGATTAATATATAAAAGTCATTGTCTTTCTATATACCAGCATGAACATTTAGAGTTTGAAATAAAGAACTTAATATCATTTATATTGATAGCAGAAAAAGTAAAATGCTTAGATATAAATCCAACAAATATGTAAGCAATCTATTAGAGGAAAACTATACAGCTCTGATTAAGAAATTTTTTGAAAGATCTGAATAAAGAAATATTTCAAATGCATGGAAAGGAAGACGTTATTATTAAGATATCAACCTTTCTAATTTGATTTATAGATTCAATGCAATTCCAATCAAAATCTCAGCAAGTTATTCTGTGGATATTGCCAAACTAATTCTAAAGTTTCTATGGAAAAGCAAATGACCCAGAATAGCCACCAGAATACTGAAGAAGAAGAAAGTTGAAGGGCTGTCATGACACACTTTCAATACTTACTACAAAGTTACAGGAAAAAAGATAGCATGGTATTGGCAAGAAGGACAGACTCATAGATCAGTGGAACAAAATAGAGAGCCCAGAAATAGACCCACACATAGTCAAAGGAGCAATGGCAATTCAATGGAGAAAGGGTAGTTTTTTAACAAATGATGCTAGAACAGAGATACATCCACATGCAAAAAAAATGAATCTAGACTTAGATCTTACACCTTTCACAAAAAAAAAAAAAACTCAAAAATAGATCAAAGACCTAAAAGTAAAATGTGAAATGATAAAACTCCTAGGACATTACATAGGAGAAAGTCTAGATACTTGGTTTGGAGATGACATTTTAAATGTAACACCCAAAGTAAGATTCATGAAAGAAAAAAATTCATCAATATTGGCCAATCAATTGTATATAACGAATGTACCACAGTAATGTATTAATAGAGGAAATAAGGGCAGGGGGAGAGGGAGACAGAGATAAGTACAAAGTAATCTTTGTACTTTCTTATCAATATTTTTATAAATATAAAACTACTTTAAAATAAAATTTATTAATTAAAACACAAAACAAAAACCACAGGCTCTAGGGCAAGAATTATTTGGAACCCAATACTATTTCTACTTTTTAGCTATTTGAGCTCAGGTATTACTTAGCTTCCATAAATTTACAGTTACACTAGTAAAAGGAAACATTGATAGTCCTATTACTCAAATAATATCGATGTTTAAATGAGATACTGCTTACCGTGTGTTCAGCATAGTGTCTCAAATGATTTTATTCCAAACATATTTGTAAACTACTTACTGGATGTTCTACAGGAATCAAAAATCAGCAAGCCCCAAAAGTAAATTATCTTTACTCCTCTGCTTTCACACCTGGTCTGTCTCCTGTGCCTCTACCTCATTGGTTGTTTCAGTACCTAGAAACAAAGATAATCTTGACGACTCTCCCTCTACTTCACATATGTAAATGGTCACAAAATCTTTTTAATCCTATCATGTAATTAGTTTTATAATCCAACCTCCTCTCCCTTCACAGTCTTAACCTAATCTACTATATAATCCTCCAAATTGATGTCTAAGACTTCATTGTCACCTTTGTACTTCTAATTCATCCTCTACACTGCTGTCTGAGTAACTTTTTAAAAGGCAAATAATATCATACTTATAATTCTCAAAATGGGTTCACATTTCCCTCTTGGGAAAGTTCTTCTTTCCTGGTAGGATGCACAATCTGTCTTTCTTACCTCTTTGACATTACAAAGTTATGTACAGTATTGAGTCCTGCCAGCCCACTTTAAATTTACTATACATTCTCTATGCCCTCATGTATTCCCTTTTCCTGAGGCACATGCCATCTCATTTTTTCTTCTACACAATTCTTACTTATCTTTTGATACCCAGAGTAGGCATCACTAAATCACTTCTCTTTCCACCCTGCTCTGACAAATAATGTGTCTTCCCTTCTGTACCACCCCAGCTAACCATTGCACACTGAAAAGGTTTGTTTTCCTATCCTTGCAAACTAAATGTAAGCAACCTGGCATCGGCAATTACACCGAATTCAAACCTATATCCCAACAATTAGCCAAGTCATTAGAACAAAAAATGTGCCCATTAAATATCTGTGAATCTTGAAAGAAATGAATTAAGGGAGGAATGATAGAGGGAAGTATGGATAAAAAGATGGTAGTAAGGCATGATGGAAGAAGAAAATAATGGAAGAAAAATTAAGGCAAAGACTACTTCGGTAAGCTCATTTAAACAAAGAAAAAGTAAAACATTTAGTGAGTTCCACAGGGACCAGGGAATTGAGCCATGTTTTAGAGCTATCTAAATATCCATACTGGTCTGAAAATTAATTCTAAATCCATCTAGATATTCTCAGTGTTCAATAACTCTCTTCTTTTCAATCTAGATAAGTACTTCCTAAGCTGAAGTAATATTGTAATATTTTATTTGAGAATAGTGTCCATTTTAAGATAATATTTTATCTAGCTCACAGGAAAAAAAAAAGTCAAACTCTAACAGAACTATCAGACATATCTTCACTTCAGAGATGTCAAAATGTGGAAAAAATACATTGTAGAATCTATGAAATATAGGCATATACAAAGTGACACAAATTCTTGTAGACCATTAATGATGTACCACAAAAGAATAGAGAAACTTGTAGCCATTGCTTGTACACATGGAAAGCACCAAATAGCCAGAAAAACCACAATGATCTGAACTTTGGTTCAGAAATTTTCAATAGTCACTGCCGAGAAAGAAACATGATAGTTTACATGATTCAGAAAGTCTATAGTGTTTACAAGCTCAGTTAAAACCAGTTATTCTACAAACAAAAGATGAAAGAGAAAAGTTCCACCTTTTCTATCAATTCTTAGGAGCTCTCTTAGGCAAAAGGAAATGTTCCAAAACCAATACCTAGAAGTGCTTTTATGCAATACCTGGATACAAAATGATCCTAATGCAATATGCCTTAATATTGCAAATCCAACCAGCCCTGAAAGATAAGTTTTTTAAATTTTTCCCTTATGTTTCCCTTTTCAAGAATTGGCATATTAAATGCCTATTATATTTTTCACAGTCTTTCTTTCCCCAATATTATGGCACTATTTGAATATTTGATTAATTAATAAATTAGAGGGTGAAGTCATTTTTTTAGCCACAATAGGGAGTATTATTTTAAAAAGAAATGAAAATTATGAAGATATTAATTTTACAGTAGAAATAAAAAAAAATCAATTCAGGCATTAAGCCAGACACACAAGCATCAAGTGGCTGTATAAAAATTCTCCCTTCTGGGCAGGATGCATCATCAAGGTCGAAATTTACATAATAGATCATCAGCACAAAATCAAAGGTCAATTGGCTTAAATATGAGTACAATTTTAATACAAATAATCGGCAAGGCAAGCGTTCATTAAGGCAGAAGCATTGCCAATGAGGAGGAATTTCCTCCTTGGGAATTTAATTTTGTTGAATTAGTTGAGCAACTTCACAGGTAGATACATTAGTTCAAAGGAAATTTAAACATTCCAACTACAGCACAATAAAGTAACTATAATTTTGCAAATCCAAAAAATTATTAACTTTTTCTCCATTCCACAATTAATTTTAAACATCAGGTATCTTATATATTTTTATTTGCTAAAGTGACTAAATTAGAGCCATCCTAACTCAATCTCCTCACACCAGAAAATCTCCTGAAGGGTTTGTATATTACTGCACTGCTATAAGAACTTCGTCGCTATAGGAAACAGCACGTTTCTGCTCATAAAAACTTTGACTTTTTTCAACACTATTTCCCACAATATTACAAATAATCCCCAATTAAATTCAAACCCTACAGGGCCCCATAAACTGTGGAATAAATGGGACACCTTCTCACCCATTGGGCAGTAAGAGAGGGTGGAGTGGAAAGTGCCTAGAGAAGAATTTTAGAATGAGATTCCTAATGGTCTGTGACATTCCATCACAATTACTTATTGATTTTATTTGAAGAGACTCATCACAGGCTTTATGAAAAACAAAATAAAAAGTGATGACCTTTTCTTATTTTGGGAACTAAGGAAGCCTTATGAAGACTCTATTTTAACCTTTAAGTCAGCATAAAATTATTTAGTTGATGTATAACCCCAACATTGCATTTCCAGTGTGCATGTGGACTTTTCATGATTGTTTCTATCAGTTAGACACTGTTTGAATCTATTTTTGAAAGGCAGGCAATTGCAAAGCTGTCAAAGTCAATTATTTGCAGGGATGAAGTATAAACGAGGTTGTCATCAGGTATAAGTGATTTTGTAAATTTATGAATTTACTAAAAAAACAAGAAATGTATTGCTGAATATGTTTTCAAAAATGTGTGGGAGTTAAGAACTCAGGAATATTGTATTTTGTTCCTACTTTTGATTCTCTACAGTAAGGAAAAGGTATTACGTAAACAAAAGAAAGATAATCCAAGTAATTAAATATTTATTTCAAATGTAAATTCAGGTCAAATATAAAAATGCTACTATTCTTTGGAAATCTAGTAACAACAATGCTTCAAAACAACCAACTTCTCTCTTGGGTGGGTGCTGGTGCAATCTGCACAGGTACTGATGTTTTAGTACATAGTTTATAGGCAGTGAATATGGAATCAGGGCACAACCTTTTTTCTATGTATTATTGATACATATTAATTGCACATTTTTATGTGGTACATGATCTCAGCAATTTAGCTGCATCCTTGAAAAACGTATATGGGCATCTAAATCAGAATCACTTGGAGTATTTATTTAAAATGTAGGTTTGTGGGCCTCACACCTCAGACTGAATCTCAGAATCACTTTGGAGTAAATATTTGATATTAATAAGTATGTTAAGCTTAGATTTTTATAGCTCTATTTTGATATCCTTATGCACAACAAAACTGGAGATCCACTGCATTAAAACAAACACATATTTGCATGTTCTTAGGTTTACTCTATATTTCACTGTGAGATACTTCTGGATTGAATGACAGACTAAATTCAGACTTCTAAAATCTTAGAGTTTAAACTAAGTTGTATTCAAACAGTTTAGAAAAATGTGTCTATATATGTAATTGACCTCGATTAAATGTTAACAAAAATAATACAAATTAGTCAACTGAATGAGGATAATAAATGCACATGTCTTTACATAGTTATTCAGTCCTGATTGGTCAGAACTGCCACTTTGTAATTTAACCAGAGAAAATATTCAACTCTTACTCTCATTTATATGTATATTCTGAGGTTATTTCAAATAGCCTTAAAAGATTATTTTAATCTCCAAATAACACAAATCCAAATGAAGATGAAGACTTTAGAACCACAGAGATTAAGATTGAAAGGGAACTAAGGGGTCGTTTAGTCCAGCAGCTTCGTTTTACAAATTTGAAATCATAGATTAATTAAGGTGAGCGAAAGCCAGAACTCTTGATATTTAATCCATTACTCTTTATCACTGTCTAGACTACAGGACTTTCTTCTATTGCTGTCTTAAACATTTCTTAAATAATAAAAATTCTCTTTTGACAGGTTTTAATTGTTTATTTGGGCTACAGCAAACAGTATGGCTAATATTTTATATTTACCTAATATGTGCTCTAAATTGTATATTCCATCAATTAAATATAGTACAGAGCTATTACGTGCAGCAATATATACTAATATTTGTTATTAAGACACACAACTACTTTAAAAATGCTTATTCTTTAATCATATTTATTTATTTATTTTGAGACGGAGTCTCACTCTTTTATCCAGGCTGGAGTGCAGTGGCGCCATCTCAGCTCACTGCAACCCCTGCCTCCTGAGTTCAAACGATTCCTGTGCCTCAGCCTCCTGTGTAGCTGGGATGACAGACACGTACCACCACACCTGGCTAATTTTTGTATTTTTAGTTGAAACTGGGTCTCACCATGTTGGCCAAGCTGGTCTTGGACTCCTGACCTCAAATGATCCATCTGAAGGAAAATAATCATCATAATTTTTTAAAAATCTTTTTCTCAGGATCTTATGCCTACATCACAATCAATCTATATACTTTACTTGAAACAAAATTAGGCATACAACTTATTAAAAATTTTAATAGAAAGAAAAATAAAAATCTTACATTTTACATATTTGGTGCTTTCTTAGAATTAAACTCTAAGTATGACATACAGATCTCTAAAGCAGTTAAGACTTAGAGCGTTTTCAACAAAGTAAGAGAGGACACAAACAGATGGAGAAACATTCCATGTTCATGGTTAGGAGGAATCAACATCGTGAAAATGGCCATACTGCCCAAAGTAATTTACAGATTCAACGCTATTCCCATCAAGCTACCAATGAACTTCTTCACAGAACTGGCAAAAGCCACCTTAAACTTCATATGGAACCAAAAGAGAGCCTGCATAGCCAAGTCAATTCTAAGCAAAAAGAACAAAGCAGGAGGCATCACACTACCAGACTTCAAACTATACTACAAGGCTACAGTAATCAAAACAGCATGGTACTGGTACCAAAACAGAGATATAGACCAACGGAACAGAACAGAGGCCTCAGAGGAAATACAACATATCTACAACCATCCGATCTTCGACAAACCTGACAAAAACAAGCAATGGGGAAAGGATTCCCTGTTTAATAAATGGTGTTGGGAAAACTGCCTAGCCATGTGCAGAAAGCAGAAACAGGACCCCTTCCTGACACCTTACACCAAAATTAACTCCAGATGGATTAAAGACTTAAACATCAGACCTAACACCATAAAAACCCTAGAAGAAAATCTAGGCAAAACCATTCAGGACATAGGCATAGGCAAGGATTTCACGACCAAAACGCCAAAAGCAATGGCAACAAAAGCCAAAATAGACAAATGGGACCTAATCAAACTCCACAGCTTCTGCACGGCAAAAGAAACAGTCAGTAGAGTGAGTTGGCAACCAACAGAATGGGAAAAAATTTTTGCAGTCTACCCATCTGACAAGGGGCTGATATCCAGAATTTACAAAGAACTAAAACAGATCTACAAGAAAAAAAACAAACAAGCCCATTCAAAAATGGGCAAAGGATATGAACAGACACTTAACAAAAGAAGACATACAGGAGGCCAACAAACATATGAAAAAATGCTCATCATCCCTGGTCATTAGAGAAATGCAAATCAAAACTACATTGAGATACCATCTCACGCCAGTTAGAATGGCAATCATTAAAAAATCTGGAGACAACAGATGCTGGAGAGGGTGTGGAGAAACAGGAACATTGTTGGTGGGAGTGTAAATTAATTCAACCATTGTGGAAGACAGTGTGGCGATTCCTCAATGACCTAAAAATAGAAATCCCATTTGACCCAGCAATCCCATTACTGGGTATATATCCAAAGGATTATAAATCATTCTACTATAAGGACACATGCACACAAATGTTCATTGCAGCACTGTTTACAATAGCGAAGACCTGGAACCAACCCAAATGCCCATCAATGATAGACTGCACAGGGAAAATTTGGCATGTATACACCATGGAATATTATGCAGCCATAAAAAATGATGAGTTCATGTCCTTTGTAGGGACATGGATGAACCTGGTAACCATCATTCTCAGCAAACTGATACAAGAACAGAAAATCAGACACTACGTGTTTTCACTCATAGGTGGGTGTTGAAAAATGAGGACACATGGACACAAGGAGGGGAGCACTACACACTGGGGTCCGTTGGGGGGAAATGGCAGAGGAACGGGGGGCTGAGGAGGTGGGAAGAGATAGCACAGGGAGAAATGACAGATACAGGTGAGGGGAAGGAAGGCAGCAAACCACACTGCCATGTGTGTACCTATGCAACAATCTTGCATGTTCTTCACATGTACCCCCAAACCTAAAATGCAATAAAAAAAAAAGAAGGAAAAAAAAAGACAGTGTTTTGTAGTCACTTTTAAAAATTATTATTATGCTGAAAAGAATACAGAGAGTATTACTCTAAATCATTTGGATAAAATGTAATCAGCTAATTTAGTTCCTAACAAGAGATACCAGAAAACTTGATCCGTAATTTACTGTAATAGCCAAACAGAATAGACAAAATGTATGATTGTCTTCAGGGAATAGAATATGGGCAGTTTGGAGCTTCTGAAGCTTAACTAGAGATGTTTGCTTTGAAGAAGAGAAGCTGGGTGGGGTCTTTAAAAGCTTTCACTTATATTTAAGGCTCAGGCCTATTTTATGTGGTTACAAAAATTGTAACTATAGGTGGAAGCTCTAAAAATACATATTTCAGTTCATTATTTGAAATAATATTCTCTTAGAGTAGTTTGAAATCAGGACAGTTTGCCACAGATGCTCTATTGAGGACTTAGGCATTTAATAGGGAGTTGAGAATCATTTGCTGTAAGTAACCTCAAAGGAAACAGCATCCTCTGCAATTTTTCTCCTGTTAAAAGTCAAAGTGCAGTATATTTTGAACCACTTTAAAGGTACAGAGAGCTGAGAATTTCTCAAAAATTATTACATCCTTTTAGAAGACAAAAACCATAAAAGAATCCGAGGCACTTCTCTAACATACGTCTGACATCAATATCACATTAAACTATAGACAACAGTGAAACTCTATAAATTGTTATGCAGTATAATTACCAGATATCAATATAGAGCAATTGAATATATACATATGCCCCAATAACAATTGCTAATATTTATCAAACACTTAATCTTTCAGGTACTATTCTAAGAATATTGCCTAAAATAACTCATTTAATCCTTCTCAAAGCTACTCCATTATTTCTCATTTTATAGGTAAAGAATCTGAAAGATGGGGGAAGAGGATTTATATTACATGCCCAAGTTCATAATGTCAGCATATAATGGAACCAAGATTTGAACCTGGGCAATCGACTTCACAGCTCACTCTCTTAACAATTATGCAATGTTATCTCCAAGCAGGCAGCCAGGGGCTCACCTGAATATTACACAAGAATAATGACAAGTGAGCATGTACAAAAGCAGTATTCAACGTTAGCAATGACAACACTCATTTGAGCAAAATTACTATTCCTTCCTTAATAAATGGCAGCCCTCTCTCCCATCCTTAAAAGGAATGCAAACTATAAATGATCTCAGATTAGAAGGAACTAAAATTCCTTCTTAGATTTATTCTTGTTTGACATACAATTACATTTTATAAGCTACAGCATCTTTAAAATTGAGAAAATAATTCTTTCAATTTTACTCAAGCAGTCACTTCCCATAGGTACATAAAAATCATTTACATATATATATATATCTCCTAATATATATATGTATATGATAAATAAAAATTAAATATAAGACAGGATCAACCAAAAAAGGAAAGGTTTGGCTAACACACATTTAGCACTATAGAATTCCTGGCTTTAAAAGATAAAAATATGTAGATCATAAAAATAAAAATCATGGAAACTTTCATCCTAATACAGGCAAGAGTGACTGTAAATTATTTTTAATTAAAAAATAAGAGAAAGCCTAAAATACAGTCATGACAGAAATTTATTTAACCAATCTCTAGGCATTATTGACAAAGAACTTGAAAGAAGCCACAAATCTAAGTTCCAAATCACAGGATCCATTCAGCTTGGTGGTGAAGAGGTGAAGAGCTATGCTATCTGAAAGAAGTACCAAGATGGAAACCTTGCAGAGAGGTCAGGCAGAAGTCAGTGAAGAAGACAGCAATCAAGTTTCCCCGATTAGATGGAAAGTAGAAAAGACAGCAGAATGGAAGACATACAGAAAACCATGTAACAACATGAAAGGAATTAAACTCTTAAGTCCTTTAGAAGTGTGCTG
The DNA here is from genome assembly GCF_048565385.1 of Saimiri boliviensis. Taxonomy (NCBI): domain Eukaryota; kingdom Metazoa; phylum Chordata; class Mammalia; order Primates; family Cebidae; genus Saimiri; species Saimiri boliviensis. The sequence goes on from NC_133458.1 coordinate 59,629,456, forward strand.
AGTGTGAAGCAGTTTGTGATGCAAGGTTAAGATGATGGTAGCATTTTTTGAGTGGAATAAACTGAGGAGAAACAAAAACGGTCTAATGATTTCCGTGGCTTCTAGAGAGCTGCAACATTCATTTTCTGCGACTTAAATTATGTTTCCTACGGCAAGAAAAGAGCTGCATAGATAAACTCTGGCAAAGTTATTTTTGAACTAGCAGAACCCAGTAATTCCAGACTGCAGAGACAGCAGGTACCAAATGTCACCTTAAAAATCCAAACCCAAGGCCAGGCGCAGTGGCTCACACCTGTAATCCCAGCACTTTGGGAGGCCAAGCAGGGTGGATAACAAGGTTAGGAGATCGAGACCATCCTAGCCAATGTGGTAAAACCACGTCTCTACTAAAAATACAAAAAAAAAAGGAAGAAAAGAAAAGAAAAAAAAAAAAAAAAGCTGAGTATGGTGGCATACACCTGTAGTTCCAGCTGCTCAGGAGGCTGAGGCAGGGGAATCACTTGAACCCGGGAGGCAGCGGTTGCAGTGAGCAGAGATCACATCACTGCACTCCAGCCTGGTATCAGAGCAAGATTCCATCTCAAAAAAAAAAAAAATACAAATCCAGATTGGATAGTCTATGAGCCCTCATTGTGAAATGGTCAGACCTCAGCTTCCTTTTAAATAACACTCCCAATACACTGTCTGTTAGGTGTCCTACATGCTTCCTAGAATCAAATCAGGAATGTTACTCCTGTTTGGCCCTGCCTTGGTGCTGAGGCTGCTGTTTTTTGACTGCCGTGTAGCTCCAAGTAATTGCCAGTTGATCTGCCAAAAATGCCACCTGACCTTGCTGCTCATTATTGATTACTCTCTGCTGCAGCTGTCACCAGACAAGGGCTAGAGACCTGCCCCAGACTGCTGCTCATATGGGTGTCCCTCTGCTTCCAGCCGCTGTTCAGCACTTCCTTCAGATTGATGACCTCACCACTCTACCTTCAACCACTACTTTCTCTCTTCTCTGAAGTCAGTAGGGAACTTACCCAACCCTCTAAGTTTAACTTACTTAGCACTTTTGGAACATAAAGTGCACCTAGGGTCAATTCTTTCCATTTTACTCAGGAACTTGCTTCTCTTAGGTGTATAAAAGTCACTGGTGTTGGTGGTCCATAGAGTGGGGTGGGTACCTGCAGTTTAAAGAAATAGCACACTGAAGCATTGCTCTCTTTTCCCTGTTAGCTACAGTTGCAGAATGCAGCTCCACAATGATGACACCATTTAAAAAGATTTTTATTTTCTTAAGGGTGATGTAATACATCCTGATAATTTGCTTCCCATCACTATCAGTCACAAACTACTCATGCATCAAGTTTGGTAGATATCCCGGAATATGCCTAAACATCAACACTGGAAGCTTTTAATTAATTTCCCGGAAGTCTTTTCTGCTGGGTACAAGAGATATATGGGTTGTGTAGTTTCTACTGGTGTGTAAAAAATTGTCAGACATTTAGTGGCTTGAAACAATTTTTTTCATAGTGTTTCTGGTGGTCAAAAGTTTAGGAATGACATACTGAGTTCTCTGCTCTTGGTCTCACAGGGTTGAAATCAAATTGTTGGCTGAGCTATGTTCTCATTTACAGCTTGGGGTCCTCTTCCAAGATCATCCAGCTTGTTGGCAGATTCAGTTTTCTACTAGAGGCCTCTTGCAATTCCCTGCCTTGTGGGTCTCTCTGCAACGGTGTGATATTGGCTCACTGCAACCTCCACCTCCTGGATTCAAGTGATTCTCCTGCTTCAGCCTCCTGAGTAACTAGGATTACAACAGGCATGCACCACCACACCCAACTAATTTTTGGATTTTAATAGAGGCAGCATTTCACCATGTTGGCCAGGCTGGTCTTGAATACCTGACCTCATGGTCTGCCCACCTTGGCCAGGGATTTGCTTTTTAAAGGCCAGCTTATGAATAGTTTCTTACTTACTGCTCCTGTTCTTTGTCTTTTTTAAAGGTCTACCTGATTATGTCTGAAGAATCTGTAAAGTCCACAAACTAGGGGATTTATTACATATGCCAAACTTCTTTTGCCATATAACATAACATCAAAAGAGTGATAACACATCTTACTTGCAAGGCCAGCTTGCATTCAAAGGGAAAGGATTATAAGAGGCGTGTGCATCGGGGAGAGAATCTTAGGGACCATCTTAAAAATTCTTTCTACCATAGTGGATTAGTTAACTACTTTTGCTAACCATACATGTAACTTTCAACTTTCTTTCTAGTATAGGTAGGTTTATTTCTTTGCTGAAAATAGGATCCTTTCTGCCTTTACAGTTAAGCAGTGAATTGTATTGCCCTACATGACTCCTCAACTAGACACAGTCATAAGCCATTAGCTTTAAAGCTAAGTATAGCTCTGAATCAACGCAGGATTCACTCTCTAACCATTTGGGTTGACCCTGGCTTTCAGGGGACTTTGAATACATAAGAAATGACTTAGCTCAATCCTATTCCTGAGAACCTGAGGCTATTCTGGCATCAAGGTCATGTATTTCAAACATTTTCAGATTTTTAATTTGACAGCAAAGAAAAGGAAGAAGACTTTCCATTGCCTTACTCAGGTTATCAGAATGTGTATGACACTGGTGACTAAGAACCAGTTGGCATAAGGTTAATAGTTGGCAAAGAAAAACGTGCACTAGGCTTTAAGAAGTATGTTTGGATATGTCAAATATGGATTTTATTTCATGGAGTTCATCACAGGTCCTCCTGGAATGCTGTCTTAATGAAAACCTTATAAAATACAAATAATTGTTATCTACAATTGGATCTGAACTCAAAGTTCTCAGCTAACTGGGGTCCTTACAGGATTATGAATAATCAATGCTCCTGCTAAGAAGTAACATTTGCTTTCACCAATATGCTAAATCATAGGTAAAATTAAAATAACCTGAACTATAACAGTCAATGTTTCTTCAGATAAAAGACAAATCATATCTAAGTCCGTAATAAAAGGAAAGGAACTAATCATTTGAATCTTAACAAGAATTCTGCACTGAAGACAATAAAAGTCTGTTTATATTTATTTTCTTCATTTTCTTTCATAGTGATATTACTAAATTAGGTAAAAATAGTATCTAAGTAGAATAAGTACTTAAATAAAAGCAAAAACAGCTCTGCTACTCTGCCAATACCTAGTTTAAGATCCCACTTGTTCTGGTCATCAACAGCAGACATTCATTGAGTGACTCCTATGTGTGAGACATAAACTAGATTCAACAACTCCCTATTCAGCATCAACTGTCTTAAATTGAACTTCTCTCTGTTTAAACCTGTGCTATTATCACGTTTTCTGTTGTTCAAATTCAAAATTTTGTTATTTGAGTGGCACTTCCCATTTCCTCCATTCACCATAACGAATCCAGTTGGTAGTTTTATTGTGATAGCCATCACACAATTCCTTTTATTTTTATTTTGCCAGCACTCTTGTTAAGAACTCTGTACCATAATTCTATATGATTGAATTGACTTCCTAATACTCAACTAGATTTTTGGCCTAAAATTACTACTATTTCCAAATTTTCACATATATAACTGTTATATTAATATTTCTAAATTCCCAATAGATGCTAATATTTTCTTCATATTATATTTAAGTATCATTTCCCAGATTCTGCTCTAACTACTTTATATGGATTTTGTCATCTAAGCCTTGCAAAAAATCCAGGTAAACTTTTATTATTTCCATTTTTAAGGGGAAGAAACTAAATAAAATAATTAGCAAGGAAGTATTTTTGGTATAAATTCCTAGGAATAAATTGAAAAAAAATAAATACTAACTTAGATTCAGGTATCTGATGCCAAAGCTGCTGCTTATAATCATTACTGTACTGTCTCCCCAAGTAAATTAAGAACCTAGAATAGTGTCCATTACCTATGAAGTTAAATCCAAGTTCTTCACATTGGAGCTCAAATCTGCTCTTTTGTTAATTCCTGAAAATATAGATGGTCCCTGATTCATGATATCTAACCTGCAATTTTTGACTTTACAGCGTGCCATATGCATTCAATTAGAAGCCATATTTCAAATACTCATACAACCCTTCAGGTTTTTACTTTCAGTAGAGTATTAAACAAATTACATGTGATATTCAACATTTTTTAATAAAATAAGCTTTGTGTTAGACAATTTTGCCTAATTCTAGGCTTGTGTAAGTGTTCTGAGTGTTTAGGCAAGGAAGGCTAGGCTAAGCAATGGTGTTTAGCAGTTTAGGTGAGTTAAAGACATTTTGACTTAGGATACTTTCAATTTATGATGGATTTATCAGGATGTAACCCCATTTTTCCTGACATTTGGAATGCCACCATTCTGTATCTATTCAAATTTGATTTATGATGGATTTTTCAGGGTGTAATCCCATTTTTTCTGACATTTGGAATGCCACCATTCTATATGTATTCTAATTTGATTTATCTTTTAGGCTAACCTCAAGTTATATCCCTACCTTGAGGTTGTCTCAGGCCCCAGATTGTGATGTCCCCCTCATTTAAAGTTCTTCAACATCTACCTCAATTTTGCACTAATAAATATCCTCTTAAACTGCGGATATTTGGTTTTTATTATACTGTGTAACATTTGCCTTATAGAGAAAATATAAAGTATTTGAAGACATGAACTTTGTGTTATAGTTTCTTGTGTTCTTCACAAAATACAGGATAATGCTTTCCATTAGTACAGTGTTTTAAAGACAGTAGGCTCTAATTCAATGCACTTATTAAGGTTCTTCCATGGGCAAGCTCCTACAATAAGAATGGTAAGGTGAATTCATCTCTATATAAAAGTGAATACGTGTGCTCTCTGACAGAGTTTCTTTTCTGTGAAACAATTTACGGGGTTATGAGATAAAGATACAAATTATGAGACAGAGGTACAATAATCACAGGAAAATAAATACATATACCATAAGAGAGACTCATAAAAGGTTTAGTAAAGTAACTTTTCAGGGGGGATGATGTACAATATCATGGGAACAAAAAGAAATATGAGTAGGGAAACAGGTCATATAGTGTAGAAAGAATGAATAGACTAGTCTGACAAAAATATAACACAGGAAACAAAAGCATAGAAATTAATAAAGCAACAGATAGAACAAAGTAGGGAACACTTGAAATGGCAGGCTATGGATTTTGGTTTCTCTTCGAGGATGCAGCATGGTGTATTAGCTCATAATGAACACAGCATCTCACCACATATAGTTGCTGTTAAGATTAAAGAAAACAGTGTTCATAAAAGACTAGCATGGGGCCTGTAAAATAACAGATGTTCATCAAAGGGTATCTTGTTATTACTCATCCATTACAGTTTTGCTTTATAAACATAAAACTGCCAAGATTCCACAGGACGGGAATAGAGGAAGAAATAAAGGCAGAACACCAGTTAATGTGCCTCTAAAAGGACAGAGATTCTCAGGGCACTCAAACTCAATAAATATCAGTGGGTGCAATAAGAAAATCATGAGTTCATCTCTTTCTTAGAAAATCAAGGACATTCATGCTCTCTCAGAGAGATGTGAAAATAAGTGGAAAAGAATAAGAATGATAATTTCTAAATAATGCTCCCTTTAATAATCACATTTTTCTCCAAAGTGAACACTAACTTCTAATGGTGGGAGATGGATTCTGTTGGAAACAGAATAATATTGCCTTGCCCTTTCCAACATCTCAGACATTTCATTCCCTTCACTGGAATCATTTTGTGTACATTACCTCAGGCTAACCATCTTTGCAAAGCTTGGGTTCCAAGAAAGAGACTAACTGGAAAGGAACAATTTCTAGCCTTTCAGTTTTCAATTTCCAGAGGCATATACTTCATCAAGCGTTTAAAAACATGTTGATGGCTCTCTCCTTCCATGGGGAGTAGGCTTCCTGTAGTTACAGTCAGCTCAGTATGTTCTTCCATATTTGCTCATTTAAAATTCAGCATAATTTCTAAAAGCCATTTTCTACCTAATTTCCTTGCTATAGTTATTCTTCCACTTTATTTTTATGACTTTTTTCCTAAATGATTTTTTTCTTAAGTAGTTGTTTTAAATATTTAAATAATCACTTGAATAAAAACTCTTGAAATTCCCAATATTCTAAAAAAATTAAGCACACAATTTTGTGGAGGAGTTTTAAATTTTATTTTCCTCAAAAGACAACAAAGAACTAAAGCTTTTAATCTGTAAAACTCTGGCTACTGAAGAAGCTCATTTCCATTTGGTTTGAACATTCTCAAGAGGACACTTTCCTAAAATACAGCTCAAAATTCCCTTCACTGGAATCATTTTGTGTGCATTACCTCAGGCTAACCATCTTTGCAAAGCTTGGGTTCCAAGAAAGAGACTAAGTGGAAAGGAACAATTTTTAGCCTTCAGTCTTTCAATTTCCAGGGGCATATACTTCATCAAGTGTTTAAAAACTTGTCAATAGCTCTCTCCTTCCATGGGAAGTAGGCTTCTTGTAGCCATAGTCAGAAAGTTCGGCTCAAAATGTAAAAAAAAAAAAAAAAAAAAAAAAAAAAGCAACTACTCTCTAGGCTTTAAACTATCTTAAACTATCTGTTGACAATTTCAAAAATAAAACTAAACTTCTCTCCTGTATTATAAAAATTATTTTTCTAATAAACTTTGCTTTAAAGCATAATACATTATTTTAGATAAACATGCAGATACAGTGAAGAAACGGAGATAAATTTAGCCAAAAGTAAATAAAAATTGCAATTATTTCTATTATACAAAAGAAAAAAAAACAGTAAAAACAGGAAAGCATTCGTCTTTCCTGTGTTCCGGCTAAATGAACAAATACACGAAAATCAGAACAGCTGTAGTTATAATTGAATTGTGTCTAAAACAGGTTAGTAGTTATGATGAAATCTGGTCATGAGACTTTAACAACGGTGAACAAATGTTAAGCTGATAATCTATATTCATCGATATTAATTCAGTTGGTTGCTTGAGAGACTACTCAAAATAAATTTCAAAGCAGGGAGTTTTATTTTATTTTTTTTTCTTTTTACCAAGAATCTTTTCTTGTTGTGTCTATAGGTATAACTTTTGAACTACTATTGTAATAAAGACAAAGCAGAGTAGCAAGAGGGTTCTTCATCACTGAATCCCCTGGCCAAAGCCACACTGAATACTCTCAGTACAGGCGCTCACTCCACACTAGCTGAATACATTTGGTCATGCCAACTGGCCTGGCTCCCACGGTTCTTCTCTGTTCAGCCACCAACATGGTTTGGGTCAGTTATTAAAGATCCGTATCTTTCCTTGTTTAACATGACTTGTTTTGTTATGTTTTCATTTCTAAGAAAGATACATCATTTTTGTACCTTTCTTTCTGCTCTAAGGCAATTCAATAGGAAGCTGGTGTACCACACTTAGATTAAAGATTGATACAACAAATCCCTCCTGTGTAAAGAAAAGTTAGAGAAATCAACATGCACAATTTATAAAGAATGCTATGGGGTACAGATTACATACTTTCTGTGCATATCTTCAAACAAAGTGTGTTTCCCTTCTATGTTTTAATGAGATTACTTTCTGTTTACCTTTTGCTAAGTTTTTGTTGTTGCTGTTGTTGTTTTAAGCAGCTAATATAATAAGAAGTAATATTCTTAAGAGATAGGTATACATAAGAATTTTCCTTTTAACAATGTTGGGTAATACATAAAGTCAAAATTTTATATCAAAACTGAAATTTGGTCATTTCCAGATATTATACACACTAAGCCAAAGTAAAAATTTCTTCCTATTAGGTCTTTGTAGGTTAATAAATTAGCCTGAAACATAAAGAGTTCTAAGATAACAAGGTAACAAGAAAGAGAAGATATTAATGAGAGCCTGCAGTAATTGAAAGTATCATAGTTAGATCATAGTAAAAGGTAAGTGGAGAAAAGCACTAATTCTTAATAAAACGTGTATTCTTTAATGATGACAAACTTCCTTCCAAACCATATATTTGATAAGTGATTAATACCCAAAATGTATAAGAAACTCACACAACAAAATAATTAAAACAAACAAACAAAAAAACCCAGATAATCCAATTTAAAAAATCTACTCGGCAAAGGACCTGAGTAGATATTCTTCCAAGGAAGACATACAAATGACCAACAGGTACGTGAAAAGATTCTCAACATCACCAGTCATTGAGAAAATGCAAATCAAAATTACAAATAAGATATCACTTCACACTTGTTAGAATACTATTATAACAAGACAAGAAATATGTTTTAATGAGGGAATGAAGAAAAGAGAACCCTTGTACACTGTAGGAATGTAAATTAGCACAGCTATTGTGGAGAACAGTATAGAGCTTCCTCAAAATATTAAAAATAGAACTACTACATAATACAGCAATCCCACTTCTGGGTATATATCCAAAGGAAATAAAATCTGTATTTTGAAGAGATTTCTACATTCTCATGTTCAATGCAGCATTACTTACAATAGCCAAGACATGAAAACAACCAAAGTGTTTACTGGTGGATGAATGGATAAAGAAATTGTGACCATATATATAATACACATACATATAGTGAAATATGATTCAGTACAAAGAAAGACACGTACTGTATGATCTCACTTACATGTGGAATTTAAAAGTTAAACTCACAGAAACAGAGAATAGAATGGGGGTTACCAGGGGTTAGGAGGTATGGGAAATGGGGAGATTTTGATCAAGTGGCACAAACTTTCAATTGTAAGAGAAACAAGTTCTGGAGAACTAATGTATATCATGGGTGGTAATACATGTGTTAATTACAGTTATCCCTGAACATACAAAGGAGATGAGTTCCGACATCCTTCACTCTCATACACACAAAAAAAATCCACTCCTACTCAAATCCCACAATTGGACCTGAAGAACTGGTGTATTATATGCAGGTTTTGCATCCTGTGAATACTGTATCATTGATTCCTTTGGTTGAAAAAAATCCACTCGTAAGTGAACCCATGGGTTCAAACCTGTGTTGTTTTAGAGTCAACTATAATTTGATTGTGGCAATAATTACACAATGTATACATATATCAAATAAATCATCAAATTGTATACCTTGAATATATTCAATCTGAATTGACAAGTGCTTTAAAACTTAAAAATTTTTAAAAAGAATTTCAAGTTTGAAATTTCATATAAATTTTAACTTTTAAGGTCAAGTTATGCATGTAACTTTCCATACACACACATATTCTAAAACAGGAATATTAACATTTATTTTACTTTACAATGATTGTTGCACAGAGTAAGATAATGAATGTAAAGTACATAGTTCAGTGACTGGGATACAGTATGTTTTAAATAAACATCTCAATTTATAAATACACATTATCATCAATGTCACTCTTTATGTTCTTGGCTCTTCAACACATACTCTGAAGATTCTCGCCCACACCCCACAAAAAAAAAAAAAAAAAAAAGACTGATGATATAAAACAATAATGGAAATAAAAAGGACCCATGAGGGAGGACGGAAAAGTACACTTTCAAGCCCTGTAATGGTTTTATGCCTTCTTGAGTGTGGGCTGAACTTTATGACTCACTTCTAAGAACTGGTTACAGCAGATATAATGGGATATCACTTTTGAGATTAGCTAATAAAAAGGCTGTGGCTTTCATCTTGCGTTCACACTCTCTCATGCAGGCACTCTCTCACTTCAGTCACTCTCTCTGGGGAAAGCCGTATTAGGAAAAACTAAGGAGAATCCCACGTGGTGAGGAATAAAGCCTTGTGCCAACAGTAATGTCAGTGAGCCTGGAAGTGGAACCTCTAGCCCCAATTAATTTTTGGAGACGAGAGCCAAGACCAGCAGCTTCACTGCAACCTCATGAGAGACCTAGAGCAAGAACAACCTTGTTCTTACATACTTGATCCTCAATAACTACGGAAAGTAATAAATGCTTGCTCTTCTATGTTTTGTGGTATTTTTTACACAGTTATTTTTACACAGCAGTTTGTTACACAAAAATGGACAACTAAGACACACCCTAAACAGTGACAAAAGAAACCGATCCAAATAAATGGTGATAGAATCAGAGCAGAAAACAGGATTCTGTAGTTGCTGTGGACTCAGCCCTTTCAACATGGTGCACCAGCTTTCTGTCTCCTTCCTTATAAATTGTCAAACTCAGTTTCTCTAATAAAGTCTAACATTACTTATCACCATTCTACTCATCTCTTAAATGATGTCAGTGGACAAATGTAAGTATCATTAATGCTGAAATTTATGTTTTGTTTTAACTTTCAATAAAACTATTTAACTGTTTTAAAGTATTTCTTAAATGTGACAATACTTATATCTTCTTATGGGCAGTACTATTTTCTTTCCATGCAATGGTTGTTAGACTGAGAGACTTTTTGAACGTTAAAATAAATGTACTCATTGCACTTGAAATCATCTATCAGTTTGGAACGAGATTTGGTAGCTGGCTCTAAGTGGCTCACTCTTTAAGTAATAAAACAATGCCACGTTTCTCAACACCTATTTATTTTTTAATCTCAATATCTCTGTTCTTCTCCTTCTCCTTCTCTTTCTTTGTTAATCCATCTTCAGTCAGACAGATGGGAGCACACAGCTTTTTAGTTAGACACTAATCAAATGCTGTCACTAATAGTACCTCATGAATCTTTCCACTACTACTAATGAAAAGCACCTTTCCATGGGTGAGAGTGGGGAAGTACAAAAGTTGGATTTTTTTTCTCCTTTTGAATGAACTTTCAAATAAATACATGAAGGATATAGTGATCTCTTTTTGGTCATGTTGTTGGAAGATAAATCATTGAAGAAAACACTCTACAAAGAACCTCAAACAATAATAATTATGTATATATGACTTCAGAGTACAATGCTGCTTAAGATTTATCTGAAATATAAGAGGAGGGCTATTGAACTTTGAATAGTTTCTACATGGAGGATAATTCACTTATTTTCTGCTGAATCTGTCATTCAAATAGATTATGTTCTTCAAATGTCTTTTAATTTAGTTATTTTTTTATTATAACAAAATAATAGCTTAAGGCAAGGTGAAGAAAAATTTTCTAAAAAGTAATTATTTATCATGGCTCCCTAGATTCTTATAATAATTACATGATAAAGATTTAGTTGTGATTTTGTTATGATTTCTAGCAACAATGCTTCATCAGAAATATGTATGAGAAAAATGTATGAGATGTATGTGAATTTCAATGAGAACCACTTAAATATTTAATAAAGAACACGTATTTTAGAGTAAAAGCTTGACTACTAAAGATAACTTTTTACAACTGCCAAAACCTCAGAAAATTAGAAGACTCCTTACATTTTTTATTTAAAGAAATATTATTCAACATTTCTCATGTTATTTTTCTTCCTTTTGCATCTAAAATAGGATGAATTAGTCCTCTGGCCCCTTCTTTTACTGGACTCTTCACTAAAAGTATTGTATTTACATTCCTATGCCTCCAATTATATATAAGAAATTGGGAGAAAAAAAATTGAGAAAAGAGATAATGATTCCAATCTTGACTTTGCCATTGTCTCTGAGAGCTTGGCCATATTACCTCATTTTTGGGGGGGCAGTCACTTTATTTAGATACCAAATTAAGCTTTGGACCAGTTTTGCTTAGCTACAGTATTTTATAAGTCTCAGATATGATATCCAGATCTTATATCTACTGAACTGCAAAGCTTGCAGTATTCCTCTGTATCTATAAGTTTCCACTTGCTGATGCCTCAAAGTCAATTTTTTTTTCAAACTAATGAATTAGCTCTTATCTGTGTAGCCATTCTCTGCTTTCCCTGATCAAGACATTATAATTCTCCATTATCCAGACTTGGGAAGCCATAATTTCTTGATTCATTCCTTCCTTTTATCTTTAATATCAAATCACTTATAAAATGGTTTGTTTCCCTTCATGTCTGTCTCTCTCTTTCTCTCTCTCCCTTCCCTCTGTCTGTTTTATTAGTCTACTACCTTGAAAATTTCATTTCTATCATGCTATTTCTTATCTTGTTACTTGGACAATTGCTAAGGTTCCAATCTTAGATCCCTGCCAACAGCGTCCCTGCCATCTAGTGATAGCCTGGAAATATCACCAGAATGCAGGGATAATGCCGTTCTCACTTGCAGTATATAAGACAATACACAATATTTAAAAATTAGAGATGTCAATTTGCCCAAACTTTTGAATATCTCATAAAAGTAGTTAAAATTACAGCCCATTAAAATTATGGTTAAACTAAGGGCCATCATAACATAATGTGGAGCAAATATTTTCCTAGATGATGAATCATTCTAAGAAAACTTCACCAAGTATATTCAATGTACCAAATACTGTGCTAGATGTTAAGAAAAGAGAGGTAATATTTTCTGCCCTTAAGAGTATGCTGCCTTGTAGAGAATACAGAAATGTAAACAAAGACAAATGGCAATACGAACAGAACAAAATCCTGCATTGGAGGAGAAACATACATTATGCCTGATATTTAGCTTTTCCCACATTTAATTACCAAGGAAGAACATTTTAATGCAAACAAAGCTGCTACCCTCTATTTATCCTGCTACTTTGTTGTAAGAATTTAGTGAAACATATTAATTCTAAATTGCTTAGGAAGTACCTAGTATTACTGGAATGCAACTACAGATGCTGTGATTATAACTTTGAGGCTGAAATTGAGTTTAATTTTTAATTTTTAATAAAACTAAAGCTATTAAAATAATTTTAAACATATTTTGTAACAATTTTAATAAATATTTTATTAAAATACTTAATTTTAATAAAAATGACTTATTGAAATCATGATCATGAAATCAAACTATACGTGGAGATTACAGATAAAAAGAACTTCAGAATAATTAAAACAAGTTCCACTTAGATACTTGTTTCTAAACCTTCTACAATTAAATCTCAATACTATTTGGGGAGTATTAGATATTAAAAATTAACTCAGCATATTATCAAATACAAATTGAACATACCACAAACCTGGATAAGAATCTTATCTTTCTAGTATATGTTTAGGCTAGCACTTTATAATTGCAAGAAAACCATAAGGAATTTCAAAACTAATGAATAAAATAATTTTCTTATTATATTCTGTAAAATGTCTAGTATCTAATGTGTGCAATACATTTACTTTTTTTTATCATAAGGCTCATTCAGTCCAGGAAAGAATGGGAGAGAGGGAGAGACAGAAACTGAGAGAGACAGAGACCCCTAATAGATATCTGGATAACCAGATTTCTGTTGAAGGTAAAAACTGTTCCTTCTAGATATACAAAAGTTAGTACATCCTAGAACCATTTGTACAAAGGAATTTCATTAACTAAGAAGTGATCCTAGACCTGTCTGAGGAACAATATGACATAAATTGCCTTTGATAAAAATATAGTGAGGCCCAATTATATAAAAGTATACCCATAAAATATGCCCAGATAGGCTGGATGGACACCTCTGAGACATAGAATGAGTGTCAAAGAACAGAGTGTTTTGGTTCGGGACCGGGGGGCCGAGAAGGAGCACAAGCGCTACCACAGCCTGGGTAACATCAGCCGGGGTGGCAGTGGTGGCGGCGGCAGTGGTGGGGAAAAGCCCAGTGGCCCTATCCCCCGCAGCCGCCTGGACCCTGCCAAGGTGCTGGGCACCGCCCTGTGCCCGTGCATCCACGAGGTGCCGCTGCTGGAGCCCCTCGTGTGCAAGAAGATTGCCCAGGAGCGGCTCACGGTCCTGCTGTTCCTGGAGGACTGCATCATCACTGCCTGCCAGGAGGGCCTCATCTGCACCTGGGCCCGGCCGGGCAAGGCGGGCATCTCCTCCCAACCAGGCAACTCCCCGAGCGGCACAGTGGTGTGAAGCCACGGATATCGGGGCCCCCACCCCATGCCCCCAGCCTCCTAGCCATAACCCTTCCCGCTGACCTCACGGATCAACGTATTAACAAGACTAACCACACCGGCCATTAAAATCTTTTAAAGGAAATTTTCTCATGGAGAAACTTAATGGAGCGATGATTTATCAATTTGTTTTTATTTTACATTTTCAGTGGTATAGGTCAACGTGAGAAAATTAGATGAATTGTCACTCGATATTTGAAAATCATAAAATAAGTAACAAAGGTGATAACTTCAAAAACAAACAGCAAAATCCATCTGGTTGGGAAAAGAGAATATCCATGATCCATATACTGCATGAAGCATATACTTCACACTCTGGCCTTTGCCATTTGTGTATTCACAGGAAAACAAAGGGGAAATGCACCACTAATGAAAGAATAATTTCTTTAGGTTTATTGAACAATAACCAAATATCTATGAGTTATTTTAATAAGGTAGTAACCATAAAATATGACCTAAAGAAATGTAAGGAAAAACACAAATCTAAGTGCTCCCTAGCTGAAGGAGAAAATCAATCCAATAAACAGTGGAATAATGTATGTCTGAAACTACTCATTGATTGTGTCACCAGCTTAGGATTTTGAGTCCATAAGAGACCCTTGCTGAAATTCTATTATATTTAACAAAATGTGCTTGCTTGGAAAAGAGGTTCATTTGTTACTATAGAACCTGAAAAAGACAAATAAAAATTGAGAGATATCACAAAGTATAAACGCTAAGTAGTATCAACTCATTTTATGGAATAGAAGCCAGAGTTTTTAAGGGCTAAATTTTTTTTTTTTATCTATGATAACTTTTAACTTGATAAATTTGGATGAGGAGTCAATCAGGCTATAATGTAGTTGATCCATTTCTGAGAACCTCAGTGAGATTAGACTTTGCTCAATTGTAACAGGTCCCATTTAGATGAGTTGGTCTTTTGTTTTGCACTTTCACTCCAAAGAAGCCTGAATTCTAAACTGAATTCTAACCATTTTAAATATATAATAAAATGATTGCAGTAAAGATAGTAAACAGCAAAAATCCGTGAGTTCTAAAACATGACAAGTGTTGTTTCAGTCCAAAATAAATTAAATGACACTAAGGACTGATAGAATCAAAGTAGAATATTACTTTGAAATAGTCCCTAGACGTTTAATGCATTTTTAAAACCTGGGCATCAAATAGTAAGTCACAGTGATGTTCTCTGTGTTACGACAAGATAAAATTTTGAGAAACTATTCATATGTGTGTACACACACACACACACACACACACATATATATATATATATATATATATATATATATATACCTTGATTTAATAGGATCAGGACATTTTAAATTATTATAAATGTTAGCACAATAAAGCCTCGTTAATGTAAGTCTTCTAAGTGAACACATGCAGTATGTCCAAGGGATTTTTATATATATATCTTTTATAGTTTGCCAGGAAATAGGAGGTAGAAGTGAAAGACAATAATGTGTGTAAGAAAAGAGTGTTGAAGAATTTTACACAGGAAAACTGTTTTTCACTAGCAGATCATTTGAAATGCCCTAAAACCATAATTTTACTATAAATATTGAGAATTAATTAAAAAATTGATGGCTAGTAATGCTTTGTATTTAATCACTAACACTGTATTAGCACAGTGTGCCTCTGCAAACCATTCCTACATATGAGTTTCTTGGATTCTTTTAAAAAACCCATACCTTTCACAAGTCTCCTATAGCAGTTGATACTGAAACATCTATAAATCATTATATCCTCAAAATGTATCCTTCCTATGCAATTACTCAACAACAACAAAAAAATTCCACGGGTAAATGGTTGAGAATGGTTGAGAAATTCACTTTTTTTTTTTTTCAGATAGGCTTTCGCTCTGTAGCCCAGGCTGGAGTGCAATGGTGCAATCTTGGCTCACTGCAACTCTGCCTCCTGGTGCACATGATTCTCCTGCCTCAGCCCCCTAAGTAGGTGGGATTATGGGCACCTGGAACCACATCCGGCTAATTTTTGTATTTTTAGGAGAGGCAGGGTTTCACCGTGTTGCCCAAGCTGGCCTTGAATTCCTGACCTCAGGTGGTCTGCCCACCTCAGCATCCCAGAATGTTGGGATTACAGGGTGAGCCACTGTGCCCAGCAGAGTAATGCACTTCTTAAATCCTCATGCAAAACATTTGTTTTCTGTTTAATGTTACTTTCCTTTGGCCAAATCCAAACACGGAAAGTACAGGAACAGCTCTGCCCTCCCTTCTGAGCTCTTGAGTCCCTCAGATATCTCCTAATAACGGCTATAAAGAGAAATAAATCATTAATTTCTCAAATATAAATAGATAAATGGAAACTGTACCTATCCCTGTCATCCTATACTCAACAAACATACATTATTAAAACATCAAATTGAAGGCATTTAGCAAAGAGACTTGCTAGATACCAGAAGCACTCAAGCCTCACTTTCAAGGAGTTATTTTCAAATAGAATTTTGGTCTGGTAGCTCTGCGCTAGCTTTTTTTTATAGTCTCAAAATAGCCTAAGTCAACCTTAACTGCCCTATATTTTGAAAAGAAATTGTGAAGATGCATCCAAAACAGAACTCTATTTTATGATACATGGAAGTATACTTTTCCAGTTTGTGTAGAATGACCCTATCTGACCAAGTAATTATGGTTCAAACCATACTCAATATGTTGCTAGCATTAACTATTAATATGAACCTGTTTTTGCAGAATTTGGCAGTTATAAAATAGTACCAGCAAATTTAAAATATAAACTTGAATGAATACAATTAACTTAAATATTGTTAAAACTATACTGAGGCAATGCTTAGAGAAAGCAAGTTACTGAAACAGTCTCATCAGGATTCTTTAAATCTAAGCAAGGTAACAGAGACCAGGTTAATATACAAATTTAAAGTAAACAACATTCCAAGCATCATTATTTTGCACTACCATTTGACATAATTTTGCTATCAGAGTCATATATATTGAGGGATGGCATTAAAATTTGGAATACATTAAAAAAATTAATTTCTGTATTTCAATGTAGTAGCATCACAAGAATACCAGTACATGCTACAGCAACATATTCAACACGGTTGCTAACCACTCAACCAGTGCTTGCTTACAACAACATAAAAACTACAGTATGGCCTATAAAAGTAAGCCAGAAATTATTTTTATTCTTATTTCTAAACGGGGTCAACTGAAATAAAAATAGAAGTGATGATGAATAATCAGCTTTCATTTTGCCTTCCTGTTATTCAAGGGGCAGAAATAACTCTGCTTTTGAGGAGGAGGAGGAGGAGGAGGAAGAAGAAGAAAGAAGAAGAAACAAGAAACAAGAAAGGAAAAAAGAAGAAGAAGAAGAGAAACACTCTTCTTTCAGCACTTCCTTCCAATTTCCAGTTTTTGCCTTTTTAAAAATATGGTTTTGTTTGAATATAAAATAGCTAACTGGTCTCTGGAGGCCTCACCCTGAGAAATTAACTCTAAAGTCCATGCTCATACACATTTTTTGTTGGTGGCTATGACTGTTTCTCAACAGGAATATAACATCTTGTTCAATGTACACCCAGGCTAAATAAGATTACATAATAAAGAGAAGATTTTTAAGTTAATTTTTATTTTAAGTTCTGGGGTACATGTACAGGATGTGTAGGTTTGTTACACAGATAAACATGTGCCATTGTGGTATGTCTCATCTATCAACCCATTACCTAGGTATTAAACTTAGCATGCATTAGCTATTTTTCCTAATGCTCTCTCTCCCCCCAACCCACCCCGCCCCCACTCATAGGACCCAAAGCTGTTGTTCCCTTCCCTGTGTCCACGTGTTCTCATTGTTCGGCTCCCACTTATAAGTGAGAACATGCAGTGTTTGGTTTTCTGTTCCTGAATTAGTTTGCTGAGGATAATGGTTTTCAGCTCCATCTATGTCCCTGCAAAGGACATGATCTTGGTCCTTTTTCATGGTTGCATAG
The DNA here is from genome assembly GCF_048565385.1 of Saimiri boliviensis. Classification (NCBI taxonomy): domain Eukaryota; kingdom Metazoa; phylum Chordata; class Mammalia; order Primates; family Cebidae; genus Saimiri; species Saimiri boliviensis. The sequence continues at coordinate 59,647,311 of NC_133458.1, forward strand.
TATTCCATGAGGTATATGTGCCACATTTTCTTTATCCATTCTATCACTGATAGGCATTTAGGATGATTCCCTGTCTTTGCAATTATGAATAGTGCTGCAATGAACATACACATGCATGTATCTTTGTAATACAATGATTTATATTTCTTTGGGTATATATCCAGTAATGAGATTGCTGGATTAAATGGTATTTCTGGTTCTAGATCTCTGAGGAATCACCATAATCTCTTCCATAAAAGTTGAGCTAATTTATACTCCCATTAACAGTGTAAAAGCATTCCTTTCTCCAAAACCTGACCAGCATCTGTTGCTTCTTGAATCTTTAATAATTGCCATTCTGACTGTCATGTGATGGTATCTCACCATGGTTTCAATTTGCATTTGAGAGGATTTTTTAATTACTTGTTAGGCAAAGCAATGCTTATTTTCCCTCAAAATATGTTAATATACAGATGAACTCAAATCTGCCTATCATAAAGGCTTATTTTAAAGTCCATTTTCCTATGTCATTTGAATTCTCTCCCTAATGTTGTGAACTCTAGCTTCTTCCTCAATTCATAATTCTTACATTTATGCCAGTTTTATCTTTAGTAAAGATAAGTATTATCAAATATTAGTCAACATATTTTAAATGTTTTCCTGGATAACTTTAGAAATATATCCTAATTTAAAATGCCAAATTACAATAGTCCCCTTTATCTGTATCAAGACTCCCAATAGATGCCTGAAACCTTGGATAGTGCTGAATCCTATATGTACTATCTTTTTTCCAATAATACATACCTATGATAAAGTTTAATTTATCAATTATGCACAGTAAGAGATCAGCAACAATAATAAAATAAAAATAATTATAATAATGTGCTGTAATAAAAGTTATATAAATATGGTCTGTCTCTCAAAAAATCTTATTGTACTTTACTCACCTATTTTCAAACTGTGGTTGACTGCAAGCAACTGAAATGTAGAAAGTAAAACCATAGATATGGGGTGGACTACTGTATTTCACTATACTGATTTCTGCTTTGAGGTTTTAAAGTGATAATTTGACAAAGTAGAAAAATAACTGATACATTTCCAACATTTTGCAATTTTGTGTTCTTTTGTTTGAACTAAAACAACATACACACATACAAACATACAAATAAACTTGGTACTACATGCCCAGGACCTCACAACATATCAATGTTTTCAAATTACTCTAATGGACAAATGTAGATTTTATAAATAGTGGGAAGAATATCAATGTGCATATATTCCATACAAAAATTTAACAATGCATTTGAAAATATAAAGCTGAACCTAATGAATGAATCATTTTAGACAGTCTACCCATGGTTAGACTCCAAATAGCCTCAGCATCATATCACCATGGTGCCAGATAATCTGAATGAAAATGGAAAATACTCAGACTATATTTAAATATTTGAAAAATGAGGAAAAAAACAGCTGAAAATTTTAAACGTGATATCTTTAACTTTTTAAAAAATTTATTATACTTTAAGTTCTGGGGTACATGGGCAGATCCTGTAGGTCTGTTACATAGGTATACACGTGCCATGGTGGGGGTTTGCTGCATCCATCACCCCGACATTTACATTAGGTATTTCTCTTAATGCTATCCCTCCCCCAATCCCCCCATCCCCTGCTATTCCTCCTCTAGCTCCCATCCCCCATGCCCCAGTGGTATCTTAAAGCTGACTAATTATCCAAAATTCTTGTTAAATAGATCCAACTGTATACATTAAACAATATTTTTTAAAATATTGAGGTTAACTTAGATTATTATTTTTCCTATGATATTGTATCTGTCACATAGTCGTAGGAATTTAATGCTACAATAGACTGTGTATAGATATTCGAGCCCACAGTTTGGTTAAAATATTAATTTTTTGTTTCATTTATTTCTTCCTAACACCTATGCTAATTATCACTAATCTATTCTTTACATTGCATAATTGCTTCTATCAACTAGGTTCGAAGCTTACGAAAAAGAAGTTATTTTTTGATACCATATAATACCTAGAATAATATTCCTATTAAATATTTGCTGATTGTAAATGAGTAAAAAATAAATATTTTAACAAAATGACTGTCAAAATTATTAATATATATATTTTACCATTAACAGGAACAAGAAATTGCAGTTTCTATTTATATATGAAAAAGACCAAAGAGATTAGATGAAATGATACTGATTGTTTTAAGGTAGTAATTTTTTAAGAAATTTAACCCCATTTATCTTACACGTTTCCTATACTATACCTACACTCGCGCGCGCACACACACACACTTTCACACACACATGCATATATAAAATCTTCAACAATAAAAATGTTGATATAAGGGCAATGATTAGTTAAAATATACAATAGAAAACAACACTACTCTCAATAACAATAAATGATTTTTGACTTATATATATTTTATAGATGTTTCCTATATAGAGCATGCATAAAAATTTTTGCTTTATATTAAAGGAAAAACTAAATGGATAGCCCTAGATGAGAAGTTACAGTAATATAAAAATTTTCATGTTTTAAAATTAATTTATAGATTTAAGTCAACCATAATAACAATACTACATGATTGGAACTTGGAAAAGAAAAAATATCTGAGAGAGCAAAATTATGGTTACATGAGGCTAGGCAGCAAAGTGCAGAGGTGGGTATGAAGAAGGGATTATTAATGGGTAGAAAATACAGTTAGAAATAACATCTGATATTGGTGGTAGCAAAATAGGGTGACTATGGTTAACATTAACTTAGTATGTATTTCAAAATAGCTAAAAGAGTAGAATTGGAAAGCTCGTAACACAAAAAAAATGATTAAGACTTGAAGTAATAGATAACTTAATTACTCCGATTTGATCATTACACATTATATGCTTGTATCAAAATATAGCATGTACCCCATAAATATGTATAACTATTATGTATCCATAATTAAGAATAAACAGTATCTGAAAAAGCAAGCAGGTAAACTAGGTATGAAAATTTTATAAAGAATTATGTGGTGAGGCTGGTTATTTGAGCTATAAAGTATATAAAACTACAATTTTAAAAACTGTTACATAAAACAGTCAAACTGTCTAAAAGAACAAAGTGTCTAGAAACAATGTCAAAAAGATTTTATGTGTGATAAAGGATTCTCATTAATCAGTGGGGACAAAAAGTTATTTAGTAATGAAGACTGATATATTTGACTTTTTTTAAATTACTTTGGAATTACAGCTTAATGTTAATTATATAATCACTACAATTCTTAAATGTTTTATTAATATGGATAATTGCATGTTTGAAAAGCAATTTACAAAATCAAACAAGACCTCAACTTTATTAAACAATATACAGAAAAAGTAAGCAATACAACAAAATTATTAATTATCTGTGGATGTGAAATTTTAGTTTTTTAATTTTTGCAGGTTTCCTTTTATGTTGAGTAAAAAATTAAATACTGTTAATTGAGGTCTTTCATACGGCAGAGTATGTACAAAATTAATCTAGACAATCTGTTTTCCCTCTCTCTTTGTTAACTTTTACTTCTGGGTCCTCCCTGATTAGTCCTAAGTTGATAAGAAAACATTCCATATTTTCATGGATAAATCATAGTCACCTTTGTAACAGCTGGATCCCACATTTTAAGCAGATGGTAAATGAGTCTATTCATTTCCTATCAGTGAATAAGTTTTTAAAATGGTAAAAGTATATGCTTAAGTCTACATGTAGAAAAAGCAGAAATTCAGGTCGCTGTCATGATATCAGACTTTACCAGTGATGCCCACTCAAACAAATTCACAACTACTGGAACAGATTCTTGAAATTCCCCCAGTGGTGATGTATTTTCTTGATGTATCTTTTAAAGGAGCTAATCAGTTTAGGTTTCATTTGGCATTTTTAAGAATAAGAATAGAGTGAATATAATTTTTAAAACTTTTCCTGAGAACAAATTGTGAAGAGGAATAGGACTAGGTTAACAAGAGAGCATCCTCTATGTGGGAAACTCAACAGAGCAGCCCTGCTTAGAGGAAAGATGAAGATGAAGGCTAGATGAAGAAGTGGGAATAATGAAGAGGAACTCTTCCAAATGTCCAACTTTGTCAACTACAGATCCTGACAACACACAATTCTGGACCATCTATCAATGAAAGAAATTCATACATGAAGATGTTCTTAGTTTTGTGAGTTGGTACTATAGTAACTTTTATAAGCTCTGCTACATACATACTTATGAATTTTGGAATGAACTTGGAGGTAGTATAAAAGCACCCTACTTAAAAAAAAAAACAGAATATAATATTTTGAAATGACTATTTTAAGGCTCAAGGGTAAAAAAAAATTCTTTGAAGCCCTGTAGCAGGAGATTGGGAGAATTTATCCAAATACAAATATTTGGATTCATTAAAATTCACAGTTGTTTTTACAATTAATTTTAATTGAAATATCATCTTAAAAGCACCATATCTCATTCTGCCTATATAATGGTTAAGGTATGCTGATACTCAAATTAAATAATAATTAAAGGCTAGATTCTATACGTAGCCAGAATTAAACTGTATTTTTTCAGAAACTATAAATGCTATTATGTTGTGAACTGTGAGAAAAATACTTCTGTAAGTATGGTAAGTTAAATGTACCTCATAAGTTGTAGTTACCTTTGTTTTCATTCTTACTTTACAGAATATTTTTTTCCTGCCTGTCTCTCAAACACACACTTTAAAAAACAAAGAAATTTTAAGAGATTGGTACGTATCTTCTTGATCCATTTTGCACATATTCCAACACTTTCAATTAGCACCGGGAACAAAGTCCTGACTGCTTTCAAGCCTCCAATTGTAATTCTACTTGGATTGACAACACAGAGATTTACCTCTTCATCTATCAAATTCACACTTAGAGTTGCAAAGCATACTAATATGGGATTTGAGAGACCAAAGTAGAAATCTCTCTTTGAATATGACTCATTATAATTTCTTTATAAGATACATGTGAAACAAAATCATACCCAGAATAAATTGGCCTGAGAAGAGAAAAGAAAATCAACTGTCTTCCCTGTGTGCTTATCATGGTTGGCTCAAAGATCATAAAAACATACACTACTAATGATGCACAATTCATGTATCACCCAGCTCAACTTTACATGAGCCAAGTTATACATTAGTCTCTTGATAGGCCTGCAACAGGTCCAGAAATATGTGCCATTTCAGGAGAAAAGCAACTTGTGGAAAGAAACAAGTCGTGTAATTTTAGTCTATTTCTGATCTAAGTAGTAGATAACATTTATCTACTATTTAGTATGCACCAACTGTTGTGTTAAAACCATTAACTGCTGTTATCTCACGATTTACAAACCTGCTGTGAAGTTAATTTTACTGTTGAGAAAATTGAGGCACATTAGAGGAGGTTACGTATGTGGCCCAATGGCACACAACTGGTAAAAACTTGTCAGGTTTCACAACCAGACAGTCTGCCACTAGAGCCCACACCCTTACCACATGCCTCAGAGTGAGCTAAGCGGTACGGCCTGCTCAGTCTCCCTCATTTCCATGATTTTATGTTCATATTTTGAAGTGCCAAGAAGAAGCACTTGCAGATGAAATACTTGTTGGATGAATTTCCACTAAAACGAGTGTTATCATGCCGTTGGGTCTACTGTTTGAAAAATTCAGTTTCCTTTTAAAAAAATGAATCAAAGGGAGGCAATCTTCTCATTAAACTGAGAATACTTTTTAAAAAAACACTTTAATCCAGCTTTCTTTTATATTATATGCTAATGTAAATAAATAATACTTAATTTTGTATTTTTTTTTCAGGACTGTGACCCAGGCAAAATTTTCATTTGTGCTATTATAGTATTAATATACCATTAGCAATATTTCAGTATTAATAGCACTATCAGTATTAGTGGTATTAAGGCTACAACGAATTGTGTTAACACTATAATGAATTTTGACATAAATACATTTGCCAAATGTGACTCGATGGGCAAATGATTTAGAAGGTAAAACAACATAATTTCAAGTAATGGGATAATTGGTGTCAAGATACACTAAATCTGACAATTGCTATCTGAGCAAAAAAAAAAAATGCTTTTTTTTTAGATGGATTCTCACCCTGTTGCCCAGGCTGGAGTGCAATGGCACAATCTCGGCTCACCACAACCTGTGCCTCCCGGGCTCAAATGGTTCTCATACCTCAGCCTCCCAACTAGCTGGGATTATGGGCAGATGCCACTATACCCAACTAAGTTTTGTATTTCTAGTAGAGACAGGGTTTTACCATGTTGTCTAGGCTGGTCTTGAACTCCTGAGGTGATCCACCTGCCTCAGCCTCACAAAGTACTGGGATTACAGGCATGAGCCATTGAGCCCAGCCTATATTTTCTTTAAATACTAAAAAAGGGAGTGAAAAAATTCCTTACTGATAATGACAAGTACGACCATGCCAAGTTGGAAAAAAATAAGACATTTTCTAAGATAGAGGCCTACATTAATACCTGATTATTTTTTATTTAAATGGCAAACAACCCATTCGTCTTATGATTTAGGAGAACAATTATCATAAGTACAGAATTAATCTGGCCTAGAGAAAATATTCCAGAGTATTCTGGATCCTGGAACAACCTTGACAGTTTAACATGCATCAACACATATTTTCAAATTCTTCGATCAAATAATTCTGCATATAGGAAATCAACAGAGATACTTAGTAGCTACATGTTCTAGATTACTCATTAATATCTTCTTTATAATAGTAACAATTTGTGAAAGATAAAAATGCCCAATATTGCCAGATATTTATTACTATTACTACTATTATTATGATTGCCAGATACTCAGGCAAGGTTAAATAAAAATCTGTGCATCTATAAAATGAATTCTTGAACTATTTAAATTTATATCCCTAAAGAATACTAAGTAGCCTTGGGAAATTAGATATATGGAATTTATATATGAAAAGCAAAATCTACTTTTTTATAGGTTTTCATAGTGGGTGAATTTTATCATTTTTCTTCATATCTTTTGTATATTTTTTAAATACTCTATTTTAAATATAAAATTCCTCTTCAATAAAAAAGTAAATGTTATTAAAACTAAGATCTAATAAACATGTGAGAAATCAAAATGATTAATATCAGGCAAAGATTGATTCTATTAAATTATGTATTATGCTCAAAAAATATATTTGCTTAATATAGTTTTGATGTAATTCATGGCTGTTATAGTTTTTAAAAATCATCTAATATCACCATAACTTCATAAAAAAATTTTCATGGACACTAGGATATTTTGTGTTTAATTGTATTATAAATTACTGAATTGATTTAACATTTCATTCTGAAGGCCTACTGTAAATACTTTGTTAAAATATAATTGATAAAATGTAATGGGATTATTTTATTTAAACAAAATATGATTTTACAAATAGCTGCTTTTAAATGTACACAAGGCGCAATCTTCCAATTTTCCTATCATGAACCATCTCAGGAGTCACTTCATTCTCAAATTGCCAGTTTTGACAATTTATCTTTTGTGAAATGTAAACTTATGTTTTTTCATTAGTCACAGCTATGACACTTACCAAGTCCATCTCAACAAAAGCAGGAGTTTAGGGAGACGAAAAGCTGAGGAAAAAGATGAAGGGTGAAGAGAGAGCCTACACTAGACAAGAGAGAAGAAGGCTCTGCATCCCTGGGGAACACAGGGGCAGCACTGTGTGCACCTGGAACCCAAGGACTGGGTCTGTAAAGAAAGAAAACAAATCACTGCTCAAATTCTTCTTAATGTCCCTGAAATCCCAGGAAGGAACAGGGAGAAATGATCCTCTTCACTTTTAACCTTATATCTCATCTACTTCATTGTTTCAATCGACATTGCCAGATCAAGGAACGTACCAGACCAGGTAGCGGACAGGTACATACAAGGGCTGGTGGGTTAACTCCACTGGCATACTGCACAAGCAACATCGCTCTGCAAGTCCCTCACTGATTCATCATCTTTCTTCCACACTGAATTCAGACCTCCCTGATGTTCCTCCCTCTCTCTTACCAGGAGTCTTTCATTAGCCAGTATGTTCTGCAGCCCCCGCCTCATGAATACCTCTCATGTCCTTTTTCTCATTGTCATCTTCACTGACACTGTCTGAGATTGCGATGTCCCTACCACAGAGAAAGTACAGTGTTGCCTCCTTCCTGAGGCCTCTCCTTACCTCATCTCAGTCTTTTCTGGGCTATTCTTCACAATGTTGATGAGATAATCTTTTGAAAAATCAAAAGTGATCATTAAAATCCCTAGTGAAAAATCCTTCAATATCACTCCAATTCCTTCTGTATAAACCCTTAAACCCATATTATGATTTCTAAATCCCTTAAACAGAATTATATTACACAATGGGAGACACAGTGTATGAGAGAAAATGAGTCAACTTTAAGTAACTTCTCTAAAATTCTACAACCAAAATTTGGAAAGGTATTCTCATTTTGTGTGTGTGTGTGTGTATACACACACACACACACGTACATATATATGTTTTAATTTTTTATGTTTTAATTAAAGGTTAGTATTATTTTTATTTTCTATTACATATTCAGGGTAAAAAAAAAAATAATAGAATTACTCAAGCCTTCTGAATCGAATGAATTCTGCTGTGCCCTTCCTGAGGCAACTTGTTCTATTTCACCAGATTTATCTCTCTCCGTTTTAACACCCTGGCAATTCTTCTCCAGTTTTTCTTATTCTAGAACATACAGTGCTCCCTCATGCCTACGTAACTCTGTACTTTTTCCCGCTTGACTAAAATGCTCATTTCTGCCTTCTTCTGAAGAAATACCCATGAATTCAATCAAGTAGGGTAAGCTACACCTCTCCAGAATGGCTCCCTTGGCTCAGGCAGACAACCACACACTACTGTAGGTAATGTTCCCTACTTATTTCCTACCATGCAATCTTTGCTAACCACAATACTCAGTGTTCATTAAACTTCCCACTTGACATTTCATATGTGCTTCCACTTATTTGAAAGAAGATTTGATATCGTTCACTGCAAAACCTAGTGCAGTAACCACTGGTCAGAGCAGGGGGAAAGAGGCAAGGCAGGCAGCTTCTGCACTAGTGCCCTGAGCTCACTGAGGCAAAACATGGGGTGCCAGGGTACCACAGCATGTCTGTCATCTGCCCTGGTCTGTCCCCAAGTCCCCCTCACCTTCTGAATCACCTCCCTTATGTCAAGATTACAGAATAAGGAGATTTCACTTTAAATTAAGTACTTTCAGCTCATGAATATCCAGTAGTATTTTGTTAATAAAAAATTTGAACAAATTTTCCCAAATTAACATAGGATGTAAGTAGAAGTCAGCAATTTTACCTCTTACTAATAAAGCCATAGGCGTTTACTACCTATGTAAACTAATGTGATTTATTGGCTGACAAGTACTGAAGACACAGATTTCAAAATACAGTATACATAGCCTGAAATACAAGAAAAGAAAGTAAACAAAAGGTGACATTTGTTTCTCTAAAAATTTAAGTCCTCTCAAATAATTCATCAATTAGAGAGTTAATAGAAGGATGCATTCCAAAAAGTTTTTAACCAACAATAAACACTCTTCATCTGCATAAAGCATAATATACTCCAAATCAGGAGTCCTAAATAATCTGACTCCTTAACATGACACTTAAACTCTGTGAGCCTCAGCTTCCTCATCACTAAATTAATTTGCCTTTCATTTAGGTCCTTGTCCAGATCTAAAATCTTATGATTCAAATACACACAAATCTGTGATAGGTATAAAGGGAAAACAGGTTTCCAGAGGAACCAAGAGAACCTACAAATTAACTATTATTCCCCTTTTTAAGACTAAAATATTCTAAACATTATTTTTAAGTTAGTATATTCTTCTGATATACTTGGAAATGAAACACTATATTTTCAGTAAAATTCCATTTTACAATTAAATATAATTGTCTTAATCATGACTAAATGCAAAATATTTTGCCTTCCTATCATTGCCTCTCTTCCTTCCCTTTTTTTTTTTTTTTTTTTTCTTTTTGAGATGGAGCCTTGCTCTGTCACCTAAGCTGGAGTGCAGTGGTGTGATCTTGGCTCACTGCAACCTTTGCCTCCTGGGTTCAAGCAATTCTCTGCCTCAGCCTCCCAAGCAGCCGGAATTACAGGCACCCACCACCGCTCCTGGCTAATTTTTGTATTTTTTGAAGAGACAGGGTTTCACCATCTTAGAGGCCAGGCTGATCTTGAACTCCTGACCTCGCTATCCACCCGCCTCAGCTTCCCAAAGGGCTGGGATTACAGGTGTGAGCCATCGTGCCTGGCCCTAAATGATGTTTTAATGAGCACTGAAGTATGCTGATCCAAACAACCTATTTTAGTTTCCTAGAAAATAATCAGCTTTTTTAAAAATATGGAACCTTGTCTCACCTCTACTCACCTAAAAAGAATTCAAGTATATGTGTGCATACATGCAGTCTTTACCATTAAGTGAGGATTTGTAGAATGAAGGAATTAAAAAAAGAATAAAATCTTTATCTCTTTAATGCTAATCCATGTCTGAAAGGTAGAAAATAACTTGCCAACTGAATAACAGAATGGTAAACAACATTCATTTCGAAGTATATCAAACAACACTCATTTGTCTCAAAGTATATCACTGATGAGACGAAAACAGCTATGGAAAATAGAATCATATTCTCTCCAAGCAATTGAAGAAAATGTCAGTACTCTGCCACTTCTGTGAGGGCTTAGAATAAATGAAAGTTTTTTTCCCCAGTACTTTGCCATTTCTATCAGGGCTTAGCAGAAATAAAGCCCTGATTTTGAGAATTACTCAAAATAAAAATCGTGTAATCTCACAAGTAAGAACCAAAATGACTGTGAGAACTAAAACCGCTAATCAACTGCCAATCTGTGAGTTTTGCTAAACACTTTTGGGAAGGAGTTGCTTCATAATTTCTTCTCTTCATCTTTTTCCCCACATACTGATGTCAATTTTGTATATTTGCTTATAATAAATGTTAAATTGATTTTGCATTTTGAAAAAGAAGGCCAGAGTTTGCAAGAAAAATGTGTTAAATCATGTAGGAAATACTCTCTTATCCACACTGGTAAACCAATCTATTCATTATCAAGCCATTTAAAAACATTTTACCATGAAGCTTTTAACTATGTGCCATATGAAACAAGTGCCTTTAGTTTAGTGAATAAATCTCAAAAAAAACTACTTAAAGACTTGTTACATGCTACAACCAAAAATCACTCTGAACTTACCACTTGAAATAAAGTAGTAGGGAAGTTTCACTTCCATTTTTTTTTTTCTCACTGGTTCATTAAAAATGTACCTGTTCCACACTTGAATTTAACAAGACTATTGAATTTTACATTTTGAATGAGGGAGAGAGGATAGAGAATGAATTTTTAAAATTCAACTTAGGAAACTCCAATGCAGTATAAGGAACTCACTAAGTCAGGAATAACTTAGGATGCCCTCAAGTTGGCAGCTGCCCACATGGTATGATTTGTAAGTCACCCTGCAGAACCCTCCTGAATACAATATCCACTTCATCTGAACTACTGCCATTAGAGACCTTATAGCATTTCAGTCTTGAAAGATTCTCTATGAAATTTGAATCCCCTGGAAAATAAAACAACTTTATTCATTATCTTTTATACATATATAGCCCAGATCTGACAACTACTTGAGAGTGAAGACCCACCCATGGAGCTGGGCACAAATAGACAATGGGAATAAGGACAAACAGAAGCCCAGATAAAAGCATCAAACACAGAATTTACCTACTTTGCTACCTAGCTGGGGGCCAGCCCAAGAAGTATACTCCCAAATTTGCTGTCATAATCACAACTAAACCTAGGTCATCTTCTCAGATCTTTTTCTCATGTTCTGGATGCTCTGTTACAAACCCAGTCGAATGTGGAAATACAGTTATCCCTATCTACCATTTGATAGAATTAGGACACAACCTGAGCATAATAAAAACACATGAAGCAGGCCAGGCAGGATGGCTCACGCCTGTAATCCCAGAACTTTGGAGGTTGAAGGGGACAGATCACAAAATCAGGAGTTTGAGACCAGCCTCACCAACATGGTGAAACCCATCTCTGCTAAAAATACAAATATTGGCCTGGTGTGGTGGTGCATGCCTGTAGCCCCAGATACTCGGGAGGTTGAGGCAGGAGAATAGCTTGAACCTGGGAGGTGGAGGTTGCAGTGAGCCAAGGATTGCGCCACTGCACTCCAGCCTGGGCAGTAGAGCAAGACTCAGTCTCAAAAAAACAAAATAAAATAAAAATAAAACATGAAACAAATTTCAATGGATATCAAATGATATTATTGAAATAAAAGAAAATAAAGATCATGTTCACTGTATTCATGTCTATCGCTAGGCTCAGAAATTAGAATATTCACTCTCTAGAAAACACTAAATTCCATAAACCTGGAATTCTGTGTCTCCTTTAAATCTTCAATTGCAATTGAAATACAGAAAAGTATTATTTCACATTTTAACAAAAATTCAAATTATCAGTATGAAACGAAAGAGAACAAAATGTTTCCATATTCAAAACGAATAGTAAATATTGTCTTAATGTATATAAATCTTCTCATTTTAAATATGTATTATATCATTTATCTAACAAAGCAGTCATCATTATATACTTCAAATTTTTCAAGATAAAAATAATTATAAAAAGTATTCTAGCCGGGTGTGGTGGCTCAAGCCTGTAATCCCAGCACTTTGGGAGGCCGAGGGGGGTGAATCACGAGGTCGAGAGATCGAGACCATCCTGGTCAACATGGTGAAACCCCGTCTCTACTAAAAACACAAAAAATTAGCTGAGCATGGTGGCACATGCCTGTAATCCCAGCTACTCAGGAGGCTGGGGCAGGAGAATTGCCTGAACCCAGGAAGCGGAGGTTGCGGTGAGCCGAGACCGCGCCATTGCACTCCAGCCTGGGTAACAAGAGCGAAACTCCGTCTCAAAAAAAAAAAAAAAAGTATTCTATAAAAATAGACAAAGATGAGATCAATTAATGAAATACTACATTTTGAATCTATCATGTATACCTTAATTCTAAGGTATTGTATTATCAATTACCACAAATAATTTTTTAAACTAATTCTTAGGTTGTTTACTGAATTTTTTTGAGAAAATTATAAATTCAAATATTATTGCAAGGAACATAACAAAAAGATCCCATGCTTCTTTTACCCATTTCTTCCCAATGATATCACAGTACAACCAGATTTTTTTTTTTTTTTTTTTTTTTTTTTGAGACAGATTCTCATTCTGTTGCCCAGGTTGGAATGCAGTGGCTGTTTTATAGCCATGTGTTGCTTTCTTATAGCCAGACTCGCTTCCCTCTGCCCCCCACTCCTTCCTTAACCTTTGTGCAACACTAATTTGTTTCCTATTTCTATAATTTGTTGTTTCAATAATGTCATATAGATTAAAATTGTAAAGCACACAACCTTTTGGGACTGACATTTTTCACTCAGCATAGTTCTCTGGAGACTTATTCAGATTGTTGTACAATAGTTCAAGTTCTTGTTTTGAGTATTCCATGGTATGGAAGTACCACAGTTTAACGATTTATACACTGAAGGACATCTGGTTTATTTCCAGTTTTTGGTCTATTACGGGAGAAAAAAACTGCTATAAATGTTTGCGTACAAGTGTTCATATGAACAGAAGTCTTCATTTTTCTGGGATAAGTGTTCAAGGGCGCAACTGCCAGGTTATATGGTACTTGCATGTTTAGATTTTTAAGAAACCATCAAACTGTTTTCTAGAGGGTATACTTCTTTTTCTATATTGCTGAATTCTATTTGAAAATACTTCAAAAACATTTTTATATCTGTACAAATGAGGAAGACTGGTCTGTAATTTTATTTGTACTGTCTTTGTTTTGTTTGGGTATCGAGATAATGGTAACTTCACAAAATGAATTTGGGAAGTGCACCCTTGTTTTTTGTTTCCTGGAAGAGGCTATATAGGATTGGTGTTAATGCTACAAATGTTGACTAGTAATTTCCAATTAAATAACCCAGACCTGGAATTTTTTTGTGTGTGGGAGTTTTAAAAGTTTAAATTATATTTCTATAGTCATTGCAGAGCTATACAAACTATTTCCTGTGATGTAAATTATGACAGTTTGTGTTTTTTGAGGAGTTGTTCTTTTCTACCTTGCCAAATATATGGATGTATAGTTGTTTGTAGCATTTTCTTCCCTCTTTTTTTAAAAAATTTCTACAGGGTATGTACTGATGTGCCTTGTTTTATTACTGATATTGGTAATTTATATCTTTCCTTGTCTTGCTACAAATTTGTTAATGTTAAACCTAAAAAAAAGTTCCTGGTTTCATTGACTTTTCTCTACTTTTTTCTGTTTTCAATTTCATTGATTCCCGCTCTTTATTATTATTTTTTCCCTTCTGCTTGCTTTTGATTTGCTCTTACTTTTTTAGGTTCTTGAGGTAGGAGCTTAGATTGCTAATCTAAGACATTTTCTCTTTTATAATGTAGGCATTTAGTGCTATAAATTTTCCTGCCAGCTTTGCTTTAGGTCAGCTCCACAAATTCTCATGTGCATTATTTTCATCTTTATTTAATTCATATTTTTAAGCTTCCCTGAGGGCTTTTTCTTTAACTCACGGATTCTTTTAAAGTATGTAGTTTAGTTTCCATTGTTTGGAGGTTTTCCTGTTATCTTTGTTACTAATTTCCAGTGTGTTTCCATGTGATAACTAGATAACTCCTTCTATATGATTTAAGTTCTTTAAAATGTGCTGGTTTGTTTTGTGATTTATGATATGTATTCAAATATATTCCCTTGCTGTTTGAAAAATATGTAGACTCATGTGTTGTTGAATGAGTGTTTTACAAATGTGTATTAGATCCTGGTTATAAAATTTACAAATAAATTTTTTCTCTCATAAAGCACATTCTTTCATTAAATCAGGGACTTTTTATCACTTTCTTCATATATATTTGTTTTTGAAAATACATTTAATGTTATCTAACACACCTCAAAATAAAACTTACTAACTCTATCCTCTGAGATTTTACACAATATTCATACTATATATGAAAGATTGACACACTCCATAAGTTTTAGAGTGATTTCCTATGTAGCAATTAACATGTTCTTCACACTATTGCTTCTGAAACATTTGCCTAGCATTTCCATTTCTGCTGATGATTAAACCAGTACAGAGAGAGATAAGCCACAAGACCTTGCAAAAGAGATTTGACCTATGATTTAAACTCCAGGTTTACATTCTTTCCACATCTGCACTTCAGAAATTTAGTTATCTGAATTAATATAGCAAAGTATTTGGATTTAAGCCTAGGTTCTGAAAATTACTAGTTAATTACTTGTACAAATTATTTAGAAGTCTTCTAACTCAGTCTTCTACCTTTACCTTTGAAACTGGAATTATGATACTAAACACCTTGAAGGGTTGCGTAAGAATTAAAATATTTAATCCAAGTGAAGAACTGAGAGATCAGTGCCTGGCACAGCAGATACACACTATGTATGTCAGCTATGATGGCATATCACCTAGGATGCAATTAGGTGAGACTGTCATCAAAATTCAGCACATCAAATTTTTCTTATAGTCTCTAATTTGTCTTATTTTCTCAATATTTTTAAACATAATAAAGTAAACCAGCAACGCAAATAAACCTAAATAGAAATGTTCAGTCTTTTTTATTATATACAAATATTTCTTTGTATTAAGTTAAAGGGCTCACATCTCTGGTTTTTCACTTATCATGCTTTATAAACTGTGACCCAGAATACACATTGTTAAATTTAGTCTATTAAAAACTGGCTTGGCGGGGCCGGGCATGATGGCTCAAGCCTGTAATCCCAGCACTTTGGGAGGCTGAGGCGGGTGGATCACAAGGGTAAGAGATCGAGACCATCCTGGTAAACATGGTGAAACCCCGTCTCTACTAAAAATAAAAAAAAAAATAGCTGGGCATGGTGGCATGTGCCTGTAGTCCCAGCTATTCAGGAGGCTGAGGCAGGAGAATTGCCTGAACCCAGGAGGTGGAGGTTGCGGTGAGCCGAGATCGCGCCACTGCACTCCAGCCTGGGTAATGAGAGCGAAACTCCGTCTCAAAAAAAAAAAAAAAAAAAAAAAAAAAAAACTGGCTTGGCAAACAAAAATTTTTAATCTTCAGCACTTTTTAATATTACAACCCTCTTAAATTGTTTTAGAAAATTGTGTAATAGAGCACTTGTTATTATACTGGAACACAAAACATGCTTAGACCTCAATAAACCACAAAAGTCCATAAGCATGATCACCTTTTAAAAACTTGTTAGCTGAAGAGGAAAAGTTGAACATCTTCACTATACTCTAAGACATGGAAAAGATTCCTATTTCTTTAAAAAAAAGTTAATCCCCAAAGTGTTTTATGATTATATTTTCCATTAATATTTATATTTATAATAAATGATGCTTAGATTATATTATTTGATGATAAAATATAAAAATATAAAATAAACATTAAAATGCCTCATATTTCTAGACTTTTATTAAGAAAACAAATTGAGAATAAGTTAGTTTATTCACGACAAAAGGTAAGATAAATATTTCTCTATGTACCTCACATGGATGTCAAAATCCTTGCTGTAATCTTAGGGGAGTCATGACTTTGAAGTGCTGAAAGAATAATAGCTTCTTCTGTTTACTAATACTATAATTAAGATAATCAGAACAAAGATCACTAATACTAACATAATTTTAAGAAGAAATGTTATACTTATGGTAAATATTGCAGAGTAAGCATAGAAGGTACTCTTTGTCTTTCAGATGCACTACATACAATCATACCTATTAGTGTATTGTTAATGACCAAGTAACTGAAATAGAAATGCATTAATCATCTGCTACACATAAAGACTTGTGATAGAAACAAATGAAAGCAAAATTCTTGCTTTGATGGAGCTCACAGTCTTGCTAACATGACAACTGTAGGTCCTAATAGTGAATCTTAAACTTTCTATGTCTGTGGAACACTTCTGACTGGTAGAATTTTAGACGGCATATATAAAGGGAACACATGACCCAACGTAACACCAGTTATATTAAGTCCCAAATGATTTCACCTCTGTTCTTTCTTATCATATGTTCATTAAAAAATTGCATATCTAACTCTCTGCTCTCTATGATCATCCTTCAGCACTCTCTTACTGAGAAGAGTTACCATCCCTAACCAACGACTTTTTTTATACTCAAGGAGAAACCTCTCATGTTAAAGAAAACACATAATCTTCCTTTGTTGCTGACTTGGTGTTATACTATGTCTCTTGACTCACAGAGACTATGAGTTAGCATAGAAGAAAGGCTATAATGAGCTAGACAGTTGGCAACTATTTCACACAAGAAGAGGTATTCAAATCAGGTCTGAAGAATAAATAGAATTTGGATAGGAAAGGAGGTATTTACACCAGCAAGAGGAGTGTGAACAAGGAGTAGAGAAACACAAGACATTTCTGAAGATCAATGAAGTACCTTTGTAGGGTTAGGGTGGTAAATTTGATAACCTGAAAAGCTTATAAAAATGCTAAGCATATAAATTAAATACAAGTTTAATAGGCTAAAAGCATCAGGCAAAGGAATTTCAAATCTCTTTGTAGACAAAGGAAAGTAATTGAATGCCTACTAGCAATGCTTTGGTTTATTGGCAGCTTGATGAAGGAGGTGGGAGGGAGAGTGGAGGCGTCCAGATCAATGAGACACTAACGGCAAGGACACTAGGCTGGAGATGACAGGATCCAAAGAAGGATTATGAAAGAAAAAAAATGGAGAAGAAAAGATTTAAAGAAACAAATAATATGTTTTAGCATATAGATTTTTAAAAAGTATATTTTTAAATGCATGATAGACTTGAAATTTTCTAATGTTACGTAAATTTTTAGATAAAACACGTATCTACATCTAGAACATGATACTCCATAAAACACCTCTAATCATACTTCCTTCTGCTGCTATCATCATTAAATCCAAATGTTAAAGAAAGTCCTGGAATTGTTAATATGCTGAAGCCATTTTGAGGAGGTTTATAAGAAAGCATACTACTCTCTTCAAGCTACTCATATAACAGAAACTAGACTATAATTTACTATACCTATTATATTAAATAATGTTGTTTGCTTGATTACTAAAAGAATCTCTGATATTCTGGAGATACCCACACATATACATTTATGTCCATCTATCTAAATCTCTCTAACCAAAACTTGTGTCAACAATGTTGCTCAATTAAAAAATAATATAATTGGCATAAAAATTGTTATTTTCAGATGCTGGCCAGGTTGTGAAGAAAAAGGAACACTTATACACTGTTGGTGGGAGTGTAAATTAGTTCAGCCATTGTGGAAGACAGTGTGGTGATTCCTCAAAAACCTAAGGACGGAAATACCATTCAATCTAGCAATGTCATTACTGGGCATATACCCCCCAAAATATAAATCATTCTATTATAAAGACACATGCCTGTGTGTATTGCAGCACTATTCATAACAGCAAGACATGGAATCAGCCTAAATGCCCATCGATGACAGACTGGGTAAAGAAAATGTGATACATATATACCATAGAATACTATGCAAACATAAAAAGAATGAGATCATGTCCTTTGCAGGGACATGGGTGGAACTAGAGGCCATTATCCTTAGCAAACTAACATAGAAACAGAAAACCAAATATTCTCAGTCATAAGTGGGAGTTAAATGATGAGAACACATGGTCACGAGAAAGAAACAACACACGGTGGGCCTTTTTCAAGAGTAGAGGGTGGGAGAAACAACAGGATCATAAACAATAACTAATGAATGCTAGGTTTAATATCTGGCTGATAAAATCTGTATAACAAATCCCCACAGCACAAGTTTACCTATGTAACGAACCTGCACTTGTACTCCTAAACTTAAAAGTTAAAAAACTGTTATATTATATATAAAAAATGCATATATTCTGAATATTAGAATTATTCTAAAACAAGAAATCAATACACACATATACATACAAACACATAAATTTTACTCATTTTTATAGTAGTTTTGAATCCCCTTTTTACTAAAAGTATAAAACATTAATATTTGATTAATTTTGAACATAAAATATTTTGCCATTGTTAGAAACATGCACAAACATGGAATTTTTGCATTTATTTATAGTCACCTTTCAAGATCCTTTACTAAACTGAGTAATAATCAATTTTTCCAGTAATTAAAATTAATTAGCATAACAGCTCTTCTTATTCCATGGTTAAATGTAAGCATTATTTCTATACCACAAAAAGGAACATAATCAACTTCAAATCACTTTTCCTTTTTATATATCCTATGAAAGATAGTCATGATAGGTTAGAGCATATTAAACACCAAAAAATAAATTTACAGTAAAAATATACATAAAACATAAAAGCTAACAGGTTAATGTTCTAGAACATATTTTACTTAGGAATGGATATAAGTCCATTTTAAATATATCTACAAAGAAAAAACCACCATAGCTAAATAAATCTGCACTGTCAGTGATTTACCTAGTAATTCTAATTAGTTGGATATTCACCAATAATGGAAAAGAATTTCAAATGACAAAAAGAATAAAAATGAATAGAAAAATATGATCATAGGAAATAAACTAAGTATTTTTACTCCCAAAACTGACAAGAATAGGTATGGTATAGTGTAAATTATACCCACTGACAGTTGATGAGTGTTAGTTAGCTAATTTATGCAGAAGTGAAGTATAATTTGAATGGTATGTGTTTTACTTTTGGCACAAGAAACTGTGACATTTCAGCACCGCAGTGGCTGAAATCTGTTGCTTCTAAGAATAAATCTTCCAAAATTAACTTTGCCAATCACGAGGCAATCCTATCACGCACTCCAAAAAATTCCAAATATGTTTATTTCAGCATCATCCACTCCAGAGATATTCTGAAGTCTAACATTTCTCAGTAGACTTTTAAATGCTGCACTGCTAAAAGCTTAAACTTGAATAAACCCACATTTTTTTTTCTGAGGAGATATTGTCACTACTTCATTTTGTGACTCAGAGTCAAAAGAACAACATGATTTTAATCAAGGAAAAAAGTAGATCTAAAACAATTCAAATAACTGTATTTTCAACATGGGGTAAATGTTTTTATTAGAGTTGAAAAATTGTTATATATCTTGCAAGGTTCAACCATTTTCAGCATGGGCAAGAATAAATGTGATGATAATAAGTAAATGGAATAAAGTAAAGAAACACATTCATTTAGTAAATGTAACTGATGTGCCTGTGAATAATCAACCTGTAAGTATAATACCTGTAGATTCTAAAACAGGATCAGAATAATCAACTCCTGGAATTATTTATGTATCTCATGACCTCAAACCTTGAACAAAAAAAGGTCAAAATATTTGTCTATGTGATTGAAAAATCATAATTTTTGCAAAATTTTGTTAATTTTCCAAACCACCTACCAACCCACTGCAGATTATATAAACAATTTAATTCAGAATTAAGTGCTGCTTCTTATTTGAATGGTTACTATATTTACATATCTTTTATATAAATTTCCCTCACCACCCCAGCCACAACACATAAACATACAGAATACTAGGTTGGGGAAAAAAAAATGGACTTGGCAATTTGAAAGTTCTGAGTTTGAATTCTAAGCTTCTGCCATTTTGTGGTATCAGGCAAGTTACTTAAAATCTCTGACATTCAGCTATTTCAATTGTAAAATTGAAATGGCAATATTTACTTTATAATAATAATTTAAATTATCTCCTAAAGTAATTTTCACAGGGTAATTACACAATACATATTGGATACATTTCTTACTGAAAAAATAAAATTCTTGATTTTTTATATCTAGCTAAAATATTATTTTTGCTTTCTTAAATAAAAAAGAATCAACCTTGTAAATTCAACTTTGATATAGTTCACGATTTTTCTAATCACTCAGAACAAATAATTAATTACTGCTGATTGCACATTGTATAGTTGCTTTCATAAGTCATCCAAGTGATGAATGGTATTTATTGCACAAGAAAACATGCTATCTACTTTTTCCATAAATCTTAGACATTTATTAATTTGTGTCTCAAAATGTTTGTTTATTTCTCTTCCGGAGGAATTTGGAACCTTTATTATAGTGATATTTTACAAAGCTGATGACTAGAATATTGATTTGCTATTTGAGAAGAACATATTGACAAGTAAGTATCATAGATGAGGTTTTAATGTAATAATTTTGGGAAAGTATTTACACTATAAATCTTGCCAGATCTATAACCACTTTTTTTGCCATTATTAAAAAAGTAACTATTGTTTTTGAGAGGATGCACTAACTGTAATCTATTTCAACCTATTTTTAACTTAGCTTACAAGTAACTACAGAACTGGTAGAAACTCTTGTTTTTAAAAACTGGTAATTTTACTCCTGTTGTTACTACTTTATTTTTCCATAAGCTTCATAGAGCTAGTAATAGGAGTAAGGTGCTTAGAACAGTGCTCAGAATATGGAAAGTATGATATAAAATTTTGATCAATAAGACCTTCAGGGATCATCTCCTTAGTTATCTCCTCTAGCAAGTAGCCAACCTCATTCTCTTCTATTACAGGAAGAAAAGTTATATTCAAAAATTACTATGTATTCCACTATTTAGGTTATATACTATTATGAGTCTGATTTTGTCTTAATCTATACATACTTAAAATCAGAATCTCAACTAAACAAAAGTCAATTTCTAACACTGCCAAACCATAATAAATAATTCATTTCAGTATTCCGTTCTGCTTACCAAATTGTCACAGAAGAAAATAATGATCACTAAAATTTCAAAATAATTGCATGTGCTTTAATATAAATATTAAGACTACTGTACATGCAGTGTTTGGTTTTCTGTTCTTGTGTCAGTTTGCTGAGAATGATGGTTTCCATCTTCACTCATGTCCCTGAAAAGGACATGACATGAACTCATTCTTTTTTATGGCTGCATAGTATTCCATGGTGTATGTGGCAAACACATACATAGTATTCCATATGTGCCCAACACAGGGAGGGGAACATCACACATTAGGGCATGTCAGTGGGTGGGAGAGCTAGGGGAGGGATAGCAGTGAGCAGGAGGATAGGAGAGGGAGAGCATTAGGGGAAATACCTAATGTAGATGACAGGGTGATGGATGCAGCAAATCACCATGACACGTGTACACCTATGTAACAAACCTGCACATTCAGCACATGCACCCCAGATCTTAAAGTATAATAAAAAAAAAGAAAAAAAGATTAAGACTAAATCACAATATACTAAACAACAACAAATGCAGAAAATACCTTCCTCATAATCATCATTTATTATCTAGTTAAAACCAATGTATTGTACTAAGCCATCTCATGGGTTTCCTCAAAAATAAATGTCATTTCCCCAAATAAAGATACTTACCTGTACTTAGTAAACATAAAATTACAATTTCAGAAATATCAATGCATTTAATCAACGATTGAGTGCCAAGACTCATCTAAGGGATTGTGACCCAAGGATTATCTTTTAAAGTTGAAAATGGTTGCCTTCATTACGTGATACATTTAGAACCTCTTGATATTAAAGTCTTTGGTGTTCTAAAACATATATTCTAAAGAAGTATAGTAACAGGGCAGGAAATCTAAAAAGGAGAACATTTTCTCATTTTATCTGTAAATATCTCAAGAAAGTGTTAGTTTTAGAAAAATAAAAGAAAGACATTAAATAAAAATTGTTTGATCAGATTTGTATATACACCATAGAAATGTGTGTTTACATTTGGCCACACAAGTAAATTCAAGTCTTATTTGGTCTTAAATCAGGCATGGTTATGTTTTAAAGAAAAATATCTTCTTTAGAAGGAATAAGCAAAGTAAGTAAATTTTTCGGTAGATCTTTCTTTAGCCATTTAATAAGATACATATATAGTTCACCTTTACTTTTCTTTTACATAAACCATGAACCAGATTCTTTAGTTTTCAGTAATACACAAACTCCTTCTGAGATTTACTTAATATAACTTTTATTTGCATTCATAACAATATTAATGAGGCACCCAAACAAAATCATACCACGGCTAAAAAAAAATTGTATCACTTGGCTATAGTAGCTACTTAACGCTTGAAATTAATATTTTCATAAGCAATCAAAATAGGCTAATTTTAATTATCTTAAAATATATCTGTATTTTTTCTGAATTCAAAATTAAAGATTTTAAAGTTTACAGTATAATTGTGGAACTTCCGTGACTTCTAGATTATTCAGCACTTCCTTAATGTTTTATTAAATTTCACTTTTTCTATTGACTTGAGATCAAAGAAAGAAGTGACACAACTATGCCACAGATCAAAACAAGTATCTGTAAAAAGTCTTCTAAGCCTTGGGCACTGCTCTCAACCTTCTCAGTAACATGAAAATATTTGAGAGGTACTCAATAAATACCTGTCAGTTGAATGTGTGAATAAAGAATGAGCAAATGAATCATCAAAAGGCAAAATTCAAGAAGATAAGAATTTTCATTAGCAAGATCCTAAATATTCCTACTATAGCACAAATCTTATCAGTGGAAAACATTACTTTTACACATCAATTATCAACATGGATGTAAGTTTAAATTAAACAAACATACACTGAATACAAAATATAGGACTCTATAGTATTAGCTATGATACAGATGACAAATGATCCTTACATTTAAATAATCCATGGTCTAGAATTATAGGAAAGCAATACAACATTTACAAAAATTTTATTGATTCTCATGGAATGTACAAACTCCTCATCCTGACAGTTATCTCTCTACACATTCTTAAATCAGAGTATCTTCCATTTTCATGGCATTAGCCACATAAATACACTTACCCCAGAGGCAAAGTCTAATTGCTACAGTAGGTGAAGTTTAGGAAAAGAAAGATTTGGGATCATATCCCTGCATATTAGCTATTTATACATCCTTAATTCAATTACTTACGTGTGAATGTTAAGTCTTACATGTGTCTTATCAGAATATTATGTGTGTTTTGAGAAATCTGAGTTAAAAGAACAACAACAAGAAACAAACAAACAAAAACCAGTAAAATATCAAGTATCATTCAGGGCTGTGGTTACGAAACAGTGTGCCAAAGAACCCTGGAGAGTTATAGTGAACTTGGGGGGACACTATATGTATTTTAAATTTTCAAGAGAATCACACAACAGCCACTGGATACTGAGCAAAGTGCTATTTTGTTGTTTGAATTGAAGCACTAAATAAAAAACTGCTACATATTCCATATTCTCAAAAAATTACTGAGAACTAAGGGTGCCATGAACCAAGAAAGATTATAAATCTCTGGGGCTTTCTCTCTGTTTCAACAAAGATGCCCTATATAAGTAAGTTCTTTGTCTTTTGACGATGTAAAGCTAAACTAGAGGGGTCCTTCCTTCTAAGTAACAAAAACTTAATTCTGACAAATGGGCAAAAAAGAGATTTCCTTCTTTCTTTCTTTCTTTCTTTCTTTCTTTCTTTCTTTCTTTCTTTTAAGAATACAGAATAGTTCTCAAAATTAGAAGGAAGATAGAGAAGTATTTTGAAACACAGAGAAGAAACAAGTAGACTCGGCCATAGGACCCACAGTAAAGAGGTAAGATGAAGCAGCAGCCCTGTAAGAATGTGGTGCTGGGGACAATAGCCATTACATCTCTCCTCACTGCTGTGGCTCAATTCCATTACCAAGGGCAAGTGTGAATCCTACATTGTCATGTCTAAGCATCATCTGAGTGCTAAGCCTCATGGGAGAGTCTCAGTAAACAAGCCTCACTCGAATGGGGTGAGGAGAAGGAGCAGCTGCCCTTCTTATGTGTAGTGTGAGGCAAAGCAGTGTCTCCCACTAAAGTTACCTATGGAGCATTATCTGAAGCTAAAAAGATGTCAAGATTCTGGAAAACCCAAACAATGCAGCAAGTGTCCATCACAAAAGCCTAGCCCACCTTCAATGACAGCTCAAATTCCACTCTGGCAAAGCAAATACTTTGATTTGTTCATCAAACCCCTACTTTCCTTATATTCGTATGATGAATTTTTGAAATATTTCTATTATCCAAAAAAAAAAAAAAAAACACAGCTAGTATCAAAATGGCAGGATCAAATTCACACATAACAATATTAACCTTAAATGGAAACAGGCTAAATGCCCAATCAAAAGACACAACTGGCAAAATGGATAAAAAGTCAAGAGCCATCAGTGGGCTGTATTCAGAACCATCTCACATCCAAAGACACACACAGACTCAAAATAAAGGGATGGAGGAAGATTTACTAAGCAAATAGAGAGAGAAAAAAGCAGGGGTGCAATCATAGTCTCTGATAAAACCGATTTTAAACCAACAAAGATCAAAAGAGACAAAGAAGGGCATTAAATAATGGTAAAAGGATCAATGCAACAAGAAGAGCTAACTACCCTAAATATATATGCACCCAATATAGGAACACTCAGATACATAAAGCAAGTTCTTAATGACCTACAAAGAGACTTAGACTCCCACACAATAATAGTGGAAGACTTTAACACACCACTGTCAATATTAGACAGATCAATGAGACAGAAAATTAACAAGGATATCTAGGACTTGAACTCAGATCTGGACAAAGCAGACCTAATAGACATCTACAGAACTCTCCACCCCAAATCCACAGAATATACATTCTTCTCAGCACCACATTGTACTTACTGTAAAATTGACCACATAATTGGAAGTAAATCACTCCTCAGCAAATGCAAAAGAATGGAAATCATAACAAACTGTCTCTCAGACCACAATGCAATCAAATTAGAACTGAGGATTGAGAAACTCACTCAAAACCACACAACTACATGGAAACTGCACAACCTGCTCCTGAATGACTACTGGATAAATAAATGAAAAGAAGGCAGAAATAAAGATGTTCTTCGAAACCAATGAGAATGAAGAGACAACATACCAGAATCTCTGGGACACATTTAAAGCAGTGTCTAGAGGGAACTTTATAGCACTAAATGACTGCATAAGAAGCGAGGAAAGATCTAAAATCAACACGCTAATGTCAGAATTAAAAGAACTAGAGGAGCAACATCAAACAAATTCAAAAGCTAGCAGAAGACAAGAAATAACTAAGATAAGAGCAGAACTGAAGGAGATAGAAACACAAAAAACCCTCCAAATAATCAATAAATCCAGGAGCTGGTTTTTTAAAATGATCAACAAAATAGATAGACCACTAGCCAGACTGAGAGAAGAATCAAACAGATGCAATAAAAAATGATAAAGGGGATTTCTGTGGAATCATCAGTGATTCCACAGAAATACAAACTATCATCAGAGATTACTACAAATACATCTATGCATATAAACCAGTAAATCTAGAAGAAATGGATAAATTCCTGGACACTTTCATACTCCCAAGACTAAACCAGGAAGAAGTTGGATCCATGAACAGACCAATAACCAGGTCTGAAGTTGAGGCAGCAATTAAAAGCCTACCAACCAAATGAAGTCCAGGTCCAGATGGCTTCACAGCCAAATTCCACCAGACATACAACGAGGAGCTGATACTATTCTTTCTGAAACTTTTCCAAACAATACAAAAAAGGGAATCCTCCCTAATTCATTTTATAAGATGAATATCATCCTGATACCAAAACCTTGCAGACACAACTAAAAAAAAATTCAGACCAATATCCATGATGAACATTGACACAAAAATCTTCAATGACAAACTGGATGCAACAGCACATTAAAAAGCTTATCCATCATGATCAAATAGGCTTCAACCCAGGGATATAAGTCTGTTTCAACATACACAAATCTATAAACATAATCCATCGCATAAACTGAACTAAAGACAAAAACCACGATTATCTCAAAAGATTCAGAGAAGGCCTAAGACAATATTCAAGAGCCCTTTATGCTAAAAATTCTCAATAAACTAGGTATTAATTACCCTCTTTCACCATTCCTATTCAACATAGTATTGAAAGTTCTAGCCAGAGCAAACAGGCAAGAAAAATAAATAAAGGATATTCAATTAGGAAAGGAGGAAGTCAAATTGTCTATATTTGCAGACGATATGATTGCACATTTAGAAGACCCTATCACTTCAGACCAAAATCTCCTGAAACTGATAAGCAACTTCAGCAATGTCTTGGGATATAAAATCAATGTGCAAAGAGCACAAGCATTCCTATGCACCAATAACAGACAAACAGAGAGCCAAATCATGAACGAACTCTGATTCACAATTGCTACAAAGAGAATAAAATACCTAGGAATACAACTAACAAAGATAGTGAAGGATCTCTTTAGGAGAACTACAAACCACTGCTCAAGAAAATAAGAGAGGACACAAACAGATGGAAAAACATTCCACGCTCATGATTAGGAAGAATTAATATTGTGAAAATGGCCATACTGCCCAAAGTAATTTATAGATTCAATGCTATACCCATCAAGCTACCCTTGACCTTTTTCACAGAACTGGAAAAAACCTCCTTAAACTTCACATGGAACCAAAAGAGAGACTGCATAGCCAAGACAATCCTAAGCAAAAAGAACAAAGCCGAAGGCATCATGTTACATGACTTCAAACTATACTACAAGGCTACAGTAATCAAAACAGCATGGTAGTGGCACGAAAACAGAGATACAGTCCAATGGAACAGCACAGAGGCCTCGGAAACAACACCACACATCCACCACTATCTAATCTTTGACAAACCCGACAAAAACAAGCAACGGGAAAAGGATTCTCTATTTAATAAACGGTGTTAGGAAATCTGGCTAGCCATGTGCAGAAAGCTGACAGTGGACCACTTCCTGACACATTATACAAAAACTAATTAGAGATGGATTAAAGATTTAAACATAAGACCTAACACCATAAAAACCCTAGAAGGAAACCTAGGAAATACCATTCAGGACATGGCACAGGCAAGGACTTCATGAATAAAACACCAAAAGCATGGGCAACAAAAGCCAAAATAGACAAATGGGTACTAATTAAACTTAAGAGCTTCTGCACAGCAAAAGAAACAATCATTAGAGTGGACTCGCAACCAACAGAATGGGAAGAATTTTTTGCAATCTACCTGTCTGACATAGGGCTAATATCCAGAATCTACAAAGAACTAATACAAATTTACAAGAAAAAAAACAAACAACCCCATCAAAAAGTGGGTGGAGGATATGAACAGGCACTTTCCAAAAGACACATAAGAGGCCAACAAACATATGAAAAAATGCTCATTATCACTGGTCATTAGAGAAATGCAAATCAAAACCACACTGAAATACCATCTCAACACAGTTAGAATGGTGATCATTAAAAAATCCGTAGACAACAGATGCTGGAGAGGTTGTGGAGAAATAGAAATGCTTCTATACTTTTGGTGGGAATGTAAATTAGTTCAACCACTGTGGAAGACAGTGTGGTGATTCCTCAAGGATCTAGAAACAAGAAATACCATTTGACCCAGCAATCTCACTGCTGGCTATATAACCAAAGGATTATAAATCATTCTATCATAAAGACACATGCACATGTATGTTCACTGTGACACTATTTACAATAGCAAAGACTTGGAACCAACCCAAATGCCCATCAAGCATAGACTGGATACAGAAAATGTGACATATGCACAGCATGGAATACTATGCAGCCATAAAAAAGGATGAGTTAATGTCCTCTGTAGGGACATGGATGAATCTGGAAACCATCATTCTCAGCAAACTGGCACAAAAACAATACCAAACACTGCGTGTTCTCACTCATAAGTGGGTGCTAAACAATGAGAATACATGGACATCAGTAGGGGAATATCACAGATTGGGGTCTGTTGGGGGATTGGGAGCTAGGGGAGGGATAGCAGGGGGTGGGGATATTGGGAGGGATAACATTAGGAGAAATACCTAATGTAGGTAACAGTGGGAGATGGAGGCAGTAAACCACCATGGCATGGTATACCTATGTAACAATCCTGCAAGATCTGCACATGTACCCCAGAACTTAAAGTATAATAAAAAAAAAAAGAAGAAGAAACTGACCACACACACAAAAAGAAGTATCATTACTGTAACAATAACTATTCTCTAACTTTCATTAGCCATTTTTATGTGTTTTCCTATTTCACTGGATTATGAGTTTTGTGAGAGCAGATGTCATGCCATTCTTTTATAAAAGATCTTGCACAGCATTTAAAATTTTATTCAAAATTTTATATGAAACAATAAAATATCTACACAGAAAAAGAAAATATGAGTATGTTTTATTTCCTGTAACTATTCAGTTTAATAGACTATAATAAATTTAACTAAGTCAACATTCCCAGAAGTATGTCTCAAGTAACACAAATCCTTGAGCATATTTATGAAAATAAGAATTAGTATAAGGTATAAACACCCTTTATTGAAGATTTATCAATATGTACATTAGTGATATTCAAAATTGAGTAATCTCCCTATTAAGAAAAAATATTTAATTTTGTTTAATCAATGTGATCTAATACATAAAATATACATATATTTTATTGACTCATTAATAGTTTGATTTATTACTTTTACCCAGTCTTATAGAACACTTAAAGCCATCTATTAGCCTATGGATTTTTACCAGTCTCTCTCAAATTCTTTTTTTAACTTTTATTTTAGGTTCAGAGGTGCATGTGCAGGTCTGTTATACAGGTAAACTGCATGTCACAGGAGGTTGGTGTACAAATTATTTCATTATCGAGATGATAACCATGGCACCCAATAGGTAGTTTTTCAGTCCTCATCCTCCAAAATAAATTTATTATATCCTATTAAACTGAATAATTATAGAAAAAAAATGTACATATATTTGCCTTTCCTATTAGAATACGCATCCCACTGAAGTGTTGTAAGGAATAAAAATTAATATAGAATCAAAACTAATACGAATTTACTTCATTTAAGTCTACTCCTCCATCATTTGTCAAATGTACAAACTGCAATAACATTTTCTTTTTTAGGCCTTAGTTGAGATTTAAATATGACTTAAGTTATAAATTAACCATTATGAAAATATCTATTACAAGTCAATTCTTAATCACCTGCAAAATTAATTTTGAGTTGCTATTTTAAATTATATATATTTAGATACAGATATACTCAGTTGCATTTATTCAAAAACCTTTTTCTCGGAAGATAAATACTTAACTCACAAAACCCGTTAATAATAGTAATAATTAATAATTATATATAATTAGTCTGGGCATATATAAAGAATATAAGAAAATAATATAAAAAAAGAACTCAAGTTTCAAATTATAATAGTTTTAAAATATTCTTTGTCAATAGTTATGGTCATTGATAGGTGAACACAGATAAAGTACTAATAATTAAAGTCAAAGAAACTGTGTGTGTGTGTGCATACATGTGAGTGAGTGAAAAAAACTCTTAAGATTACAGTGACTTGAGGAAGAAGCACAGATCATGATTAATGAGTCAAGTAATGTGTTTTCCTTTCCTTTGTTATCGGTATGAGATTCTAAGTCCTTATTTATTTAGTCACTTTTCACATTACAATAACTATTATCTCAGCAGATAACATCTGTCTACTTATCTACCTACTTATTTATCTATCTATAATAATTAAGACATAAGAGAGAGAAACAGAAATACTTTCACAAGACAAGTTTATCCAGAAATTGCCATTCTAGACGTTCAATTTCCCACTGTATGAGCTGTCAAAACTTAAATAAAATTTTATATACAAATTTTATCTCTTAAATATAATATAGCCCAAATGAGATATAAAATATTTTCTAAATAGTCAATGCAAGGACACAATTCTGAAACAGACTGAACTCCATCCTTAGTTTTTAATCATTAAAGTCACAAAGAGATGAATGTTCAGTATTTTTCATGAGTTGACTGTTATTTCTTTGTAAAATATATTCCACCTTCCCATTTTTTTCTTTTTTTCTTTTCTTTTTTTTTTTTTTTTTTATGAGACGGAGTTTCGCTCTTGTTACCCAGGCTGGAGTGCAATGGCGTGATCTCGGCTCACCGCAACCTCCGCCTTCCGGGTTCAGGCAATTCTCTTGCCTCAGCCTCCTGAGTAGCTGGGATTACAGGCACGTGCCACATGCCCAGCTAATTTTTTTGTATTTTTAGTAGAGACGGGGTTTCACCATGTTGACCAGGATGGTCTTGATCTCTCGACCTCGTGATCCACCCGCCTCAGCCTCCCAACCCATTTTTTTCTTTACCTGGATCAGGATTAATCAATATACATCACCATTATATAATGTAATTACATATTAGCAATTAATGAAAGAGATTACATTAACATTCTAATGGTAATAGTCATGTAATCTCTTTAATTTTCAACTTAATCACAGTAATGTATACAAAATGAACTGGAGTTAGAAATGTCTGTGGCTGCCAGAAGTGGCTCTAAAATAACTATAGGTTGATGCAAAAGTAATTGTGGTTCTGACGTTGAAAGTAATGGCAAAAACTGCAATTACTTTTGCACCAACCTAATACTTGCCAAGTTTGGACTGTTCTTACCTAATGCTCTCTGTTACCTGTTCACTTTCTATGCCCCATTTCCCTTTTGGCCTCCTCCTCACTTTGTTGTGCCTGTAAGCAATAATCACAGATGGAAGCACTGGCCCCAGCACTCAAATTCACATACCTACATCTATATCCAAACCTTAATCCTGTACCTTGCCAGATTGACTAGAAAAAACACTGGCAATTTGATTTAACTTTCCACGTGTACCAAGCAAACCTTGTTTTCTTTCTGCAACCTGGCCCTCTTGTGTTCTTAATTGACTGTTTTTCTCTAATTTTACTTTTTTCTTAGACTGATTTCCAAAAAATATCTGTCTGGGTACATGATGGAGTTAGGGAAGTGGTAAGTTCCCCACTCCTCATTGCCACTTTCCAACCACTGTTCATTCCTGACAAACTACTCTCCTCTTTTGTAATCTCTACTGCTATCTTGTCAATGTATGAATCTCATTTCCATAGAACTTCAGCATCTTTTAAATAGCTTTTATCAGATATATATATATATATATATATATATATATATATATATATATATAATTCCACTTTAGGTCTACAAAACTAAGAGGTTATATCACTTCTCCAAATAATACTGTCATTATGTTATTGGTTTTATAACATTACATCAAATTTTTGAAAGGCAGTTTTGTAGGTATATTTCAAAATTTGGAGCCAGGCTGTAAGTTTCCGCACTTTTATTCTGAAATGTGTATTACATTGGGAGCTTGGCCACATCTCTGTACTCAGTTTCCTCATCTGTAAAGTAGGAACAACAAAAATACGGGGTTTTGGACATTTTGTGCATGGAACCTGGCACCCAAGCAGGTGCTTAGTACAGAGTAGATTATACAGATTACAATGTATCATGATTTTTTTTATATAATCCTGTCTATTTCCAGAAGTGTAGGTCTTCATAGTCTTTAAAAATTCTTGGTACTAAAGAAAATGCTGCAATAAGCATGGAACTTTCATCTTCAGAAATCATTTGTCTATTTAAATTTTCAAGGATGATATAACAAGATCCAAGAACACAGATGCTCTTTATATGCCTTTTTTTTAAATAAAAATATTAGTAACAATTTATAATACAGCTATTAAGATATCAACTTTATCACCATACTGTTGACACTTAATCACTTATTTTCCTCAAATATGTCTCTTTTCTTCTCTTTCAAAATGCCCTCTCCTAGTTTTTCTTTTTATGTAATTGCCCAGCATGCCCTGCTTTGCCTTGTTCCTTTTCTGACAAAATTTGTCCTTTCCCAGCTCTCAGGTCCAATGTCTATGCCCTTGTCTATGTTATCACAATCCAATTTCATAACTTTGACATCATTTCTATTCCGATAACATGCAAAATAAAAGGCTGTCCCTGAAATATCTTCTGAGAATTAGATTTGAGTAATCTAACTTCCCTGTGAACACCAAATTCCATTATACATGAATATTACTTTTTTTTTTTTTTTTTTTTGAGATGGAACTTTGCTCTTGTTGCCCAGGCTTGAGTGCAATGGTGCGATCTCAGCTCACCACAACCTCTGCCTCCCAGGTTCAAGCAATTCTTCTGCTTCAGCCTCCGGAGTAGCTGGTACTACAGGTGTGAGCCACCACACCCAGCTAATTTTTGTATTTTTAGTAGAGATGGGGTTTCACCATGTTGACCGGGATGGTCTCGATCTCCTGACCTCATGATCTGCCCACCTCGGCCTCCCAAAGTACTGGGAGTACAGGCATGAGCCACCACATCCATTCCATGAACATTACTCTTACTTTACTTGATTTTAGAATTGTTGTTTCTATATCTCAGGGTAAACAGTATAGAGTTATATTTATCTGTCAACTTCCACACATGCAATCAGTTGCTAAACCTGTCAAACCCATCTCCTCCACTAGAGAATATTACATATGCTAATTTCCAATTAGTCTGGTTCATTTAGTAATGATAAAATTAAAAAATGAGATCAAGCAGTGAACTGTAAATTTATATGACTTTTTATTACTATCCCAAATAAAGAAAATGATGCATGAATATTTTAGTGTGGAAGACCTTGAAGGAGAGGTATCATAGAACGAACTTCTGATACTGCTTTAATTCACTCTCCTCCCTTTCATGTAATTTGAGATGAATTTATTGATTTAAATCCATGTGTCAATAAATTATCACTATATACTTATGTATGCATACCCTGTGACAAAATCAATTAAATAGACATTCCCTCCTTTACAAAATTTTCTTTCATTAAATTCAATCGCTCAGTTGCTGTACTAGGCAGAATTCTAGGACATCTTTCGACCCACAAGATTTCTGCCTTCTGGAATACACACCTTGTTTAATTCCCTCCAGGTGAGTGTGGGTGGAAACTGTAAATATCATGAGATATTACTCCACAGTTGGGTTATTAATCAGTTGAAGTTTGAGTTAAACAAAAGATACTACCCAATTAGGCTAAATCTAATCAGGTGAGCACATCAAAGGCCCTGAGCCCTTTCTCCAGTCAGAGATTTAGTATGAAACAGCTCTTATGGTACAGAAATTCTCATGACTAGCTTTGAAGATGGGGAACCACAAGAAAAGGAATGTCAGCAGCCTCCAAAAACTATGTGCTTCCCAGCTGACAGTCCACAAAGAAACTGGACCTCATTCTAACATCCACAGTAACTAATTCTGCCAACAACCTAAGTAATTCCAGATAGGAACTAGACCTTGAGTGCAGTCTTGTTAAGACCCTAATTAGAAAACTCTTGTCTTTCCCTGCTGATCTTCTGATCTGCAAAACTAAGAGGTTATAAAGTGCTAAATTTGTGGCAACTTGTTACACAGCAATATAAAATTAACATTGTTTCAGAAAAAATAGTTTTTACTTTGTAATTTAATGTCTGCTTTTAAATGGATTCTTCTTTAGATAAAGTTTAAATGTTAACTTTTTAAAGACAGGGCAAATCACATCATTTTTAAAAGTACAAATTATACGATAGCTTATTTTGTGTAAGTTAAATGACATTTATCTGTCAAAAAGTATATTTACAATTTCACTAAGAGTGACAGAGTGCTTTAATTAGAAAATGTCTGCTTGTTTTTTTAAGAACTGGAATAAACTATTATAACAGTTCGACTACTGGATATCATTTAGCACAATAGTAATGATAACAATAAAGCCTTTTCTTAATCCATTTTTTAGACATACAAAGGTTTGAACAACTTATGTAAATGTCAAGAAAGAAAAGAAATCTCAGATCACCGTTGACAAATGAAGCCATTTAGCCATACATTTCAGAGAATATTTCTCAGAGAATATATTCTTATTGGTAACCCTTTCTCAGCAGTTTTCTAAGGCTTTCCAAAGTATAGTCATTTTAAGCCAATTTATGATAAAAACTTCTCTCCATAAAGCTCTTTTCAAAATCTTAGAGATATTTTCCTTCCTTTCATACATAAAGAAACCATTCATATTAATATGCCATGAGAGGAAAAGCTCATTCAATAAGTAAAAATTAGAAGCAGTGTTGACATCACAAATGAAAGAACACAGCAATCTGTGTTTTCACTTTAGCCAAGGACCATTACTTTTTACCACACTATAGAAAACAATCTGAAATAACCTTTGAAGTCAGAAGTAAAGACCTCCATTTGCCCTCTAATATCAAAATTCATTTCATTAAGCAGCTTAACTTTTAGAAGGGAAAGTTCAGTCAAAAAAGAGTAATTTTTATCTTCTCTATTTAGTAATAAGTATATTTTCATGCCACACTCCTTCTAGATATGACGGCAGTAGCTATCAAAGCAAGCATTTACTGAGCTGTACCAAGAGCCATGAACTGTTCTAAAAGTTTTATATGTATTTATTTCCTAATCCTTACAGCAGCCCCATGCCACAGGTCTTCTTATCATCATGCCATCTTACAGATAAGAAAGCCGTAAGAGGTTAAACAATTTGTTCTAGCAAGATGGCTAGGAAGCTAGTGAATGATTTTGAAGCCCTAACTATCAGGCACCATAGTTACCATCTAGACAACTTTTGCTATGCTCCCTTTACAGGGATCACCATGCCTGTTTTTTCTTTTCCTTGAAGGTTAATTTCATCCATTTATCCCCCAGCCTTAGCAGAAGATGTATTCTACCTTACAAACCTGATTTTATAATGAGAATTTATTTGGAGAAAATTTTTCAATATATGTGGTATGGTGCTTCTCTTTACCATTTGAAATGGGCATAGTAAGAAAAAGTGAGGCAGGAAGGTAGTTAAAATATTTACATTTAACCAGGTATGAAGCTGAATAATATTCCAGTTTACTTTATTCAGCTACCATATTTGTAATGACATATCGGATTAATTCACTCACACTACAAAGATTTTGACAACATCTATTATACGCTAAGCACCCAGAATAATACCTGGTACTCATAGAACTTGCAGTCTAGTGAGGTAGAGAGATAATTTTGTAAAAACACAACAAACTATTGAATGAATAATTATGTTAAAGGATATTACGTGCTGCAGACAAAAGAAAAAAAGCAGGGTAAGAAAATGTTGCATTATGGAAAGCTGAAGACAGCTTGTAGTATTAACTAAGGTGGCCAGAGTAGACCTCATTGAAATCATATTTAGTCAAATAATTTTAAAAATGTTTCTTAATTTTTCATATACAAAAATTCATTTTCCTTCTAATCCTCTATACCTTGAATATACAAAAGAATACATAAGACTTGTACTTAAGACTTTTTAAGAGAGTTTATAAAATCCTGGCAGCCAATATAGAACCAAATAACTAAATCTCAATTGCAGTTTTAACTACAATTATAACTCTATTCAGAAAGCCTGCATTTCACTCTACATGCCATTTACCTAAATGCTATTTTTCCTTCACTGAATAAACATGTATTGATTACCTACCATGTGCAGGCATTTTGATAGTTCTGAGAAGATTAATTCCCTGTGCCCTGGAGGTTCGTATTCTGCTGAGATTACAAATAAACAGATAATTGCCATGTTATATAGGAGGACTGACGGGAGTATTAGGGAACATAATGTAGGGGTCAAAGGGAAGTGACATTTAAAATAAATCTCAAAGAAATAATGAAAGATAAAGATGTAAGGTAGTGAAGAGCATTTGGTGAATGTGCAGAGGATGGAGGATTAAAAGTATTTACTTCGCTCCTGGAACTGTGTACAGTGCTATGTGAGAAACGATTAAAAGATTCAATAGAACACGATAAATAGACTGCAAAAATCATCAGACATCTATCAGATGACAAATTTTAAAGAAACTTTTGCAAAGTTGATCAAGAAATATGTTTTTAGTGTAACATCTTATGAGACAACATTTTAATAAAATAAAATGTTGGGGGGAAACTATCTTAGATTATAAAAGTAAAATTACTTTTTGCTATTGATCCAGATGTATTATCAGATTGCATTGGGACCTTTAGTTTGTGTGTCTTTAAATGGCATTACAAGGCCATAAGAAAACTGACTCTAGGTAGCTCAGTATCCTGATAAGCGAGCAAGGTTATAAGGATGTTTTGCTTTATAAAAGTCACGAAAGCTATTCAATCTTTTGTCTCATATGGCTCAGCTGACACTATTCACTTCTATTTATTTGAGTCTTGAAAGTCTATTATCAAGGGTTTTTTATAGTACTTAGATAATACCTACATAATTACTTCTGCACAAATGTGATTTTTTTTAAAGTGGAGAATGGTTATCCTTGTAATTGTTACTCATGTTATTGCAGTATGTTGATGAATTAAACAAGAATGAGACAATAAATTTAAGACATGTAATGGATATCAGAAGTCCACAGAGTTGCACGAATGCTATGTAAATATAAAAATAAATTAACAGACATCCTTGCAGACAGTTTACTCAATGAAGAAGTATATTGTTTACTCAATGTTCTAATTGGCTTTCTTTTGGAAGTATGGTTTGGGGAGAGTAATTCTATTTTTAGCAGGTACAGAAGAAGACTGCTGGTGAAGTACTTTGAGATAATGAGAGTAGTTGCAATATGTTGAAAAAAAAGTGATTCCACTTACAAAGTTTTAAAATAGTGAGGTAAACTAAAACTGGGTGAAAATGTATAATTGTTATTTTGACATGGTTAAAAGATAATCTAAATAACATAAATCTAATTTTAGGATTTAAAAGATAAATGCCACACTCTTCATTGATCTATGACTTTTATAAGTTGTTAAAACCTTATAAAAGTGTTTTTAAAAGCAAAAATTAAAATGCTTTAAATGAACATCTCTTCTTTCTGTAGCTTTCCAAATTGATATTTTAAGATGATGTCTTTTCATACCTGTTTATAAACATGTTTTTTAATACTTAAAAAATACAACAGAGAAGCAAAATATATTTAAGTCCAACTTTAGGCATTCCACACAGAGATCAGAAGTTATTTTTATCCCTGAGGTTAATTCCATGTATGAGCCATTTTTAAATACTACTCCTGCTTCTTATATTTCCCCTTGCCACTACACCTTACTTTTCAAAGTTGACAAGGCAGATGTGATTCAGTCCTACACGTTAATACATGACACTGTCATATCATCCACCCAAATTAAACCTTGTGGTGTTTTCAGTCCTAAACTCATCCCAGAGAAAATTTTGTTTTAACATCTTATATATAATTAACATGCACACATAGACATACTCACATACACACACACATATATATATGCACACACATACATATATGTATATCATTTTCCCCACATTATCATTAAAGAAAAATGTATCATTTCAATTAAATAATACATTTTTTAATATCTAGTATTATCCTTTTTTCTCCAATAGTAAGATAGACCTACATTAAGTAACATGAAACTACCATGTAAATTTCATCATCAGTAGTACAGACTGTCATATTTAGATCAGGAATACTGTTTTTCCATCTAATTAGGCAGATTTCTATAATTCAAGAGGTAATCTCAGAGTCATGTCCAAAAATCTGGCTGACTAGGAGAAATGCTAATGAATTTATTTTAAAAATCATACTAACATTTTAATAATATGTGGGCTTATGTCACAAATAATAGAGCAAGAAAATGTTAGTATGTATTAAAATGTTAGTATACATTAAATTATAGAGCATGTGTTTTCTACTAGAGATGTTCTTATTTGAATATAAGATTGAGTTGTTTCACAAGTTTTCCTACTGTTTCCTTTCTTCAGGAAAGTAAAAAACTTGAAAAAAAATTTTTTTTTACTGAATTCTTAAGAAGTAACAAGTTGTATGTATTTACCATGCACAACATAATGTTTTGAAGTATGCACACATTGTGAAAAGAATGCATCTAGGTAATTAACATATGTTTTACCTTACATAGTAATCATTTTTGTGGTGAGAACACTTTATCTACTCTTTTAGCATTTTATTCAAGAATATAACATATTATTAACTCTAGTCACCATGTTACAGAATGAAACACTTGAGCTTATTCCTTCTAACTGAAATTTTGTATACTTAACTAACATCTCCCCGACTCCCAAGCCAAACATGTCAGGTCCTGGTAACCACCATCCTGCTCTCCACTTCTGGGATATCAACTTTCTAAAATTACACAAGGATGTAATGTGGCACTTACATATCCATGTTTCTTATAGCATTAGTCACAACATCCAATATATGGAATCAACCTGTATCTATCAATGGATGAATGGATAAAGAAAATGTGGTATGCACAGACCATGGACTGTTTTTCAGCTATAATAAAAAGATTTTGAAGTGCTGTTACTTGTGACAACATGGATACATTAAGAGGACATTGTGTTAAAGTTGAAATTTTTAAAAGGAGTTACGGAAAACAAACTTGGTGAAAAGGGTATTTTTATTTAGTACTGTAGCAATCACTACTGGCCCCAACCTTAGGCACAGTATTCATTTTCCTGAATACTGTGCCGAATTTTCCTAATTTTCTTCATCTTTAATGTAGAAGGCCTAGGTAAGTAGTCCTTCTTCATAAGAGTCTCTTGCGGTTGGACTAGAGATAGGCTGAAGAGTTAGAGAGGTTGCTAAATGGGCAGCTTCCAGCTCTCAGTCAACTGACTAAAATTTGCCTTGGTGGGTGCATTTTCAATTTTTACTTGTTTTCTACACAAGCTCTATATATTTAGCATCATTTAAAGAAACAGTTCATAATATAATATTCTCCCACACATCTTGCTGTTTATGTCAACAATGCAAGGCCTTGGCCACTCTTTATCCTGGCCATTTCTCAAGCTTGTGTTTGCAACAGGCAGCCTCAAGGGCTGACATATTATCTCCCTCTAGGACAAAACGGAGTTTGCTTACTGCTGCTAAAAAAGAGGTGGACCTACAAGCTCAGTGTTCCTCACCTGTGACTCAAACTCACTATGTGTACAGCATAAATCTAAGCCCATATGGCATCACCCCCATGGGAGTCAGGGACAAAAGAAAATGGATGCAAATATGCTGATTCTCAGGCTGCCTCAGGTGCTGTGAATAATAAACGTCTTTTCCTTTGACCCAGTAGTCTCATGTCTACTGTTGGATTCTATGAGATAGTAACAGTTTAACTCATTAGTTAAGTTGGGACTCATTAGTTAAGTTGGGTAAAGTCAAATCCCAGGACAGATAATAACCTATTACTAGGCTTTTATTGCCAAGGTTTACATGGATATTTAATATTTGATATTAGAACTAGTCTAATAAAAATAGTAAGGTTCTGACACTGTGAACAAAAGATACCTAAAGGTACAAACCAAAGAATCTAGGAAAGTAAACTGTGTTTTAGTAGAAATTTATTACATGATAAAGGTGGCTCTACAAAACAGAGTACAAAGGATAAATTACTTGGTAAATAATTTGGGGGCCAGCAGCTATGCATTTTGAATACATAAAATTAGACCTTTCAGCTTGCACTATACCAAAAGATAGAGTTTTAATTTAATAAAACTACAGAAGCTTAGGGGAAAATGTGGAAGGTTATTTTTATACCATAAATGTGAAAAAGGCCTTGTTTGTATCAAACAGGTAATCACAGCAAGGCAAAGCAAGATGGCCAAAAAGAACCCTTCAGTGTTCATCTCTATGCAGGAACACCAGATAAAACTACTATCCATTCAAGAAAGCACATTCATAAGAGCCAAAAATCAAGTGAGCAATAATAGTACGTGATTTTAATATCATATTAAGGCACAGAAGAGTGTAGAAAGGACAGCCTTGAATTGCTGACAACACCCCTCCCCCATTCCCCAGCAGTGAGCACAGATAGAGAATGTGTACACGTAGAAGAGGGACAGCGAAGTGATTGTGGGACTTTGCACTGGAATTCAGTGTTTCCCTGTTACATCAGAACACAACAGAGGGCAGAATATGGCTGGCATGCAATGAGGAAGCATTTTGAGCAGCCCCAGCCAGAGGGGAATCCTCCACTCCAGCAGTATTAACTAGAGTTCTTACTAACCTCGTTTGTAGTGGACTAAAGTGGCCTAGGAACGTGAATAAATTTGAAAGGCAGTCTAAGCCACAAGGATTGAAGCTGGGCTCCAGTACTACGAGGACTGGCGGTGTGCTAGGCTCAGAGTAGTGGAGCTGGGGTGCATTCAAGCCAGAGACACCATCTGGGGCAACTATGAGAATGTTTACATCACCTCTTCCCTAACTCTAAGCAGTATAGTTCAGGGAGCAACCCCTTCCCCTTGCAAAAAGGAGAGGGAAATATAAAAAGGACTTTGTCTTGCAACTTGAGTACCAGCTCAGACACAGTAAAATAAAGCACTAAGCAGAGCCCTGAAGCCACTGATTCCAGGTCCTAACTCCTGGATGACATTTCTGGTGCCATCCTGAGTCAAAAGGGAATCTTCTGCCTACTGGCAGGATTCACCACTTACCGAATAAGGAGCTCCTAAGCCTTGAATAAACATTAGTGTCAGCAAGGCAGTAGTAGCCATACCCCTGGGAGGAAATCCAGTTCTGTGCTGGCTTCAGATGTGACCTAGTGCGATGCTAGCTGTGATGGTCATGGGAGAGCTTGTGTCACTCCTCCTTCAACTCCAGAAAGCCCAGCACAGAGACAGGATGCTTTTGTTTGGGTAAAAGTGAGGGAAGAGAACAAGAGACTCTTCCCGGTATTCTACGGAATTCTCCTGGATATTACCGAAGTCCATCAAGGCAGTACCTCTTACAGTCTCCAAGAGTCACAGTATTACTGGGCTTGAGGTGATTTCTAGTGCAGAAATAAATGCAGTGACCAAAGACTTAAATCAAAACCAAACTCATTTCCTTTTTGAATACCTGGAAAGTGTTCTTAAGAAGGAAAGGTACAAATAAGCCGAGACAGCAAAGATTAGAATAAATTCTGAACTCTTCAATGCCCAGACATCAATGAACATTCACAAACATAAAGAACATCCAGGAAAAAATGACCTCACTAACTGAACTAAATATGGCAACAGTGACTAATCCTGAAGCAACAGAGATATGCAACCTTTCAGACAGAAAATTCAAAATAGCTGTTTTGAGGAAGCTTAACAAACTTCAAGATAACACAGAGAAGAACTTCAGAATCCTATCGAAAAAAAATTGCAAATAATGAAGTAATTTTAAAATCAAATTTTAATGTTAAAATCAAGCAGTAAGCAATAAAGTAATTGAAAAATTCAACTGACAGACTGAAAAATGCATCAGAGTCTCAACAGCAGAAATGATCAAGCAGAAGAAAGATTAAGTAAGCATGTATGAAAATAAGTCACAAGAGAAAAAAAATTCTAATAAAGCATGCCTGCAAGATCTAGAAAGTAGTCTCCAAAGGGCAAATCTAAGAGTTATTGACTTTAAAGAGGAGATAGAGGGAGAGATCAGAGTAGAAAGTTTATTAAAGGAGGCTAGGCATGGTGGCTCATACCTGTAATCCCAGTGCTTTGGGAGTCTAAGGTAGCAGATTTCCTGAGGTCAGAAGTTCAAGACCAGCCTGGCCGACATGGCAAAACCTCATCTCTACTAAAAATACAAAAATTACCTGGGTGTGTTGGTACACACCTGCAATTCCAGCTACTCAGGAGGCTGAGGCACAAGAATTGCCTGAACCTGGGAGACAGAGATTGCAGTGAGCCAAGACCGTGCCACTGCACTCCAGCTTGGGTGATGGAGTGACACTCTGCCTCAAAAAAAAAAAGTTTATTCAAGGAAATAACAGAGAATATTTCAAATCTAGAGAAAGTTACCAATATTCAAGTACAAGAAGGTCACAGAGCATCAGCAGATTTAACCCAAATAAGACTACCTCAAGACATTTAAAAATCAAACTTCCAAAATTAAAAGATACAGAGAAGATAAAAAAACAGAAAGAAAAAAGAAACCAATAACATAATCAAGAACTCCAGTACATCTGGCAGCAGACTTTTTAGTGGAATCCTTAAAGGGCAGGAGAGAGTAGCATGACATATTTAAAGTACTGAGAAAACTTTTATTGTGGAATATTTTATCCAGCAAAAATATCCTTCAAAAATGAAGGAGAAATGAAGACTTTCCAAGACAAGCAAAAACTGAGGGATTTCATCCATACCGGAGCTGCTTTACAAGAAATCCTAAAGGGAGTTCATCAATCTGAAAGAAAAGATTGTTAACAAGCAATAAGAAATCGTCTGAAGATACAAAACCTGCTAGTAACAATAATAAGAAAAATATATACAGAATATTCTAACACTGTGACTGTGGTGTGTAAACTACTTATATCCTGAGTAGAAAACTAAACTTATCAAAAGTAACTATAAAAACTTTTGTAAAGATACACAGTTTGAAAAGATATAAATAGAAACAATAAGTTTAAAACTCGAGGGGGTAGAAGTTAAGGTACAGAGTTTTTATTAGTTTTCTCTTTGCTTGTTTTTTGTTTCTACTGCAATCAGAGTTGTCAACAATTTAAAATAGTAATAAAAGATTATTTGTAAGTCTCATGGTAACCTCAAATCAAACATCAGTAATAGATAAAGAAAAAATAAAAAGCAAGAAATTAAAAAATACCACCAGAAAAAAGTCACTTTTATACGTAAGAAGAAAGAAAAGGAAGAAAGAGAAAACCACAAAACAATTAGAAAACAAATTTTAAAATGACAGTAATAAATCCTACTTATAAATAATAACATTGAATGTAAGTGGACTGAACTGTCCAATAGAAGACAGAGTTGCTGATTTAATTAAAAAGCACAATCCAACAAAATTCTGCCTACAAGAAACTCAATTCACCTATAAAGACATATATAGACTGAATATAAAGGAATGGAAAAAGATATTTCATGCAAATGAAAACAAAACAAAAAGGATGAATTGCTATACTTAGACAAATGTTATAGATTTCAAGAAGAAAAATATGAAAAGAATCAAAGAAGGTAATAATAATAAAGGAGTCAATTAAGCAATAGGCTATAACCCTGACACCAAAACCAGTCAAAGATACAACAACAACAAAAAACTACAGTTTAATATCTCTGCTAATCATTGATGCAAAAATCCCCAACAAAATACTAGTAAACCAAATTCCAACAACACATTAAAAAATTCATCCATCATGACCAAGTGAGATTTATTCCAAGAATGCAACCTGGGTCTCCCAAGTTCAAATGATTCTCCTGCCTCAGCCTCCCAAGTAGCTAGGATTACAGGTGCCTGTCACCACGCCCAGCTAATTTGTGTATATTTAGTAGAGATGGTGTTTCACCATGTTGGCTTGGTTGGTCTCGAACTCTTGACCTCAGGTGATCCACCCATCTGGGCCTCCCAAAGTGCTGTTATTACAGGCATGAGTCACTGTATCCGGCCTAGGATGCCCACTTTCACCACTGTTATTTAACATAGTACTAGAAGTCCTAGCTAGAGCCAATAGACAAGAGAAAGAAATAAATGGCATACACACTGGAAGGAAAGAAGTTGAATTATCCATGTCTTTAAATAATATAATCTTATATTTTGAAAAATTTAAAGATTCCACCAGAAAAATGATTAGAATTGATAAATAATGTCAGTAAATTTGCAGGACACAAAATCAAAATACAAAAATCAGTAGCATTTCTCTATGCCAACAGCAAACCACCTCACAAAATAAGAAAGTAACTCCTTTTACAATTGCTACAAATTAAATACTTAG
Organism: Saimiri boliviensis; assembly: GCF_048565385.1. Taxonomy (NCBI): domain Eukaryota; kingdom Metazoa; phylum Chordata; class Mammalia; order Primates; family Cebidae; genus Saimiri; species Saimiri boliviensis. The sequence goes on from NC_133458.1 coordinate 59,692,038, forward strand.
ACATAAACTGAACCAAGGAAGTCAAAGTTCTCCACATGAAAACTATAAAACACTGATGCAAGAAATTGGAAAGGACATAAAAAAGGAAAGATAATTCATGTTTATGGATTAGAAGAATTAATATCATTAAAATGCCTATACTACCCAAAGCAATCTACATATTCAATGCAATCTCTATCAAAATACTAATAACATTTTTCACATAAATAGAAAAAAAAATCTTAAAATTTATATGGAACCACAAAAGACCAAGTATAAACAAAGCATCCTGAGCAAAAAGAACAAAACTGGAAGAATCACATTACCTGACTTCAAATTATACTACAGTGCTACAGTAACCAAAACAGCATGACACTGGCATAAAAACAGACACATGACCAATGGAACAGAATAAAAAACTCAGAAATCAGTTCATACATCTAGAGTGAACTCATTTTAAAAAAAGATGCCAAGAAACATACATTGAGGAAAGTGTAGTCTCTTCAAGAAATGGTCCTGGGAAAACTGGATATCCAAATGCAGAAGAATGAAACTAGACCCGTTCCTCACCTTATACAAAAATGAAATAAAATTGATTAAAGAATTAATCAATTTTATCTAAGATGTGAAACTAAAAATCTACTAAAAGAAAACATTAGGAAAACTCTCCAGGACATTGATCTGGGCAAAGATTTCTTGAGCAATACCTCAAAAGCACAGGCAACAAAAGCAAAAATGGAAAACTGGGATCACATAAAGTTAAAACCTTCTTCACAGCAAAGGAAACAACAAAGTAAAGAGACAACCCATTTAATGGGAGAAAATGTTTGCAAACTATTCATCTGACAAGCAATTAATTTTCAGAATATACAAGGAACTCAAACAACTCCATTGAAAAAAAATCTAAAAATCTGTTTAAGAAATAGGCAAAGGCACCGGGTGCAGTGGCTCACCCCTGTATTCCCAGTACTTTGGGAGGCCAAGGTGGGTGAACACCTGAAGTCAGGAGTTCAAGATCAGTTTGGCTAATTTTTGGCTAACATGGTGTCTCTCCTAAAAATAGAAGAGCAAAACTCCGTCTCAAAAATAAAGAAAAGAAACAGGCAAAAGATCTGAATAGGCATTTCTCAAAAAAAAAGAAAAAAAACCCATACAGATGTCCAACAGGCATATGAAAAGCTGCTCAACACCATTAATCATCAGAAAAACACAAGTCAAAACTACAATACATTCTCTCGCTCCACTTAGAATAGCTTTTATCTAAAAGAAGGCAATAACAAATGTTGTTGAGGATCTGGAGAAAGGAGGATCCTCACACATTGTTGATGGGAATGTTAAGTTAGTATGGCCACTATGGAAAATAGTATGGAACTTCCTTAAAAAGCTAAATATGGAACTACTATATAATCCAGCAATACCACTGCTAGGTATATATCCAAAACAAAGGGAATAAGCATATAAAAGAGAGATCTGCACTCCCATGTTTACAGCAGCATTATTCACAATAGCAAAGATTTGGAATCAACCTAAGTTGATCAACAGATGAATGGATAAAGAAAATACGGTGCATATATACCACGGAATATTATCCAGCTATTAAAAAAATGAAATCTTGTCATTTGCAAAAACATGGATAAAACTGGAAGACATTAAGCAAAATAAGCCAGTCATAGAAATACAAATTTCACATATTCTCACTCATATGTGCGAACTAAAAATTAAAATAATCAAACTCAGAGTCATAGACAGTAGAATGACAGTTGCTACAGACTGGGAAAGTAGTGGGTGCAGAGGGAGAATGGGAATAGTTAATGAGTACAAAAATATAGATAAAATGAATAAGATCTAGTATTTGATAGCACAACAGGGTGACTACAGTCAACAATAATTTATAGTATATTTAAAAATAACTAAGAGAGGGACATTGGAATGTTCTTAACACAAATAAATGAGAAATGTTTGAGCTGATAGGTAACCCAACATCCTAATGTGATTATTATACATTGTATGCCTATATCAAAATATCATATGTACCCTATAAATATATACACATACTATGTATCCATAAAATTAAATTTAAAAATAAGTAATCATAAAGAAATACTAAAATACTTGCATAAAAACTCACATATGAATGAATTTCATAAAGAAATTTAAAAATAAGTGATAAATAAGGGAAGATCATTTCCAGATAGATAAATAATTAAATTATCTAAAACATAATATACAGACACTCCCTCCCCGAAAATCACCAACAGCTATAAAGGGATTTTTTTTTCTTTTTTTTTATTATACTTTAAGTTCTGGGGTACATGTGCAGGTCGTGCAGGACTGTTACATAGGTATACATGTTAAGAGGAGAAAATAACTTGCTAATGAAGTCATGATGTTGATAAAAACTTTTACCCTCAAAATAGGCAGGGAAAGTTAAATTTATGCAACAATGCAATTTAGTTTTTGGCTCATGAAATTGATAAATATTATATAATAGTCAATGTAGGAAAAAAAGATACTTACACATTGTTGGCAGGACTATAATTACTATAAATATTTAACAAAGTAATATGGAAGTTTCCATAAAATTTTAAAACCCATTTGCCTTAACCTTACACATCCATTTCATATGTATAGACATTTTACTACAGCTTTGTTTACAAAGTAACAAGAGCTAGAAATACTCCCAATTTCTTGGTTTTCAAAAGGAAAATGTCTATCAGTACTGTGTGATATTGTATATCTATTTACCTTATAAATTTGATGATAGCTTATAAATATGAGGTAAGCAGTGAGTGTTCACTTGAGAATGACTAATGTATAATGCTTAGTGAAAAACATCAATTAAAATATGTATAAGTTCACATATTTGTTTCAAAAGAAACAATTTTCAAAAACATAACTAGCCCATAACGTTTTTAACAATGTCAAATCCTTCCACATGTCACTCTGTGTACATAACCATTATAAAAACAAGCAAAAAGCATTACAATATATGTTTAAATAGATAAGATATCACTTTTGGAGGTGTAGAGGGAAGAGGAAACCATTCATTTTCCTTCAGATATTTCACTACGCTGGATTGTAATAAGGAAGAATACTACTTTTGAAATTAAAATTGTCAAAATAGAAGAATACTACTTTTGGAGTAAATTAAAATTATTGAAATAGAATTTTAAAAGTAAAATGAATGACCGTCAGAAAAAGAAAGGAAGAAAATACTAGACATGGTAATATTTTCAATTTCTAATATTCTGCATTACTGCGTCTTCTGGTAGCAATTAATTCAAGAGCTGAACATTTACCGGAAGCCACAAAGTTAGTATAACAAATCCAGAAGTTCTTAAAAGAACAGAAGAATCATTTGGAACCAGAGAAGTCAATAGAAAATATAGGATGTTCTGACCTAAAGTTTGGTATAGCTACAGTAGGCTAGTAGATAATGTGGATATTGCTTACTGATGATTAACAGGACCTAGGAACTTTGATCCTCAGGCCACACCAGCCATCAGTAGTGTATCTCTTGATAATGAGAGTTATCTTCTCTGTAGACCATAGAAAAATAACCACACAAATATACTATAGCACATGCATATGCAACGTTAACATTAAAAGATAAAACGGCAATACTAACAACAATACTTAAGGAACGAAAGCCTTAGGTAATATTAATTGGACTTGATGAATTCAGAAGGAGCGAAAGGAAGCCTTCCATCTTTTATACATTTTAGAAATATCAATTACTATCCAAAAAGACAATGATCAAACCATTGAGACAAGGATAAAGCCCAAGACTGGGGAAGTAAAAGAAATGGCTTGTGCAAAAGATAAGGTGGGAGCCTGTAACCAGAAAAAATGAGTAAGTCATAATATAAAAATAATACAAACCCAATATTCTAAAATATCATATCTATATATAGTCAACACAAAATTACTTTTGAGAAATTTAACTTTTTTATACCAAGTTTTTGAAATCCGATTTGTATTTTACACTTCAAGCATATTGTAATTTGAGTTAGCCACAGCATTCATCAGCACACACGACCAGTGACTATTATTTCAGACCATCTCCAGAAAAACAGTAGCATACATGCAAGTTTTGTTAGAATATTAATTGATACAACCACTGTGGAAAACAAAGAACGTGCATAATCTCTGGCCCAATAATTCCTTTCTGGGAGTGTAACAAAAGAAGACTACACAAAAAAGATAGAAGCAAAGACTTGACCACACCACCAATGAAACACTGAAACATTTATCATTTTCATGAAGTAAAGTCTTTGCATGCACTGGAAAGAATACTTGCAAAGCGATGCCAGCCTCCATGCTTCTCTGAACCTGTGAATCTGCACCATTCTTCTAAATTCAACCATGTAACACAGCTATCACTATTCCAAGGTCCCCAAATGTTACCTGAATCTTATGCACATATTTACAGATTTGTTGGCATTAAAATCCTAGCAATTGCCAACCAATGAAACTTTAAGAGAGCACTGAACAAGTGGCATCGTTACCTAGTGCCTTAGGTTTCCTAAACAGTTTAGTAAAGAGACCACTGGCTTAGCCTCTGAACTACACCTTTGTGGCTTGATAGCTACACCTCTCAGATACTCATTCTCCTAATATCTAAAATATACATAAAACCTATCCCACAGGGTTGTGGTGAGAAAAGTGCTTAGCACAGTGGCCTCACATAGGCTGAGTCAAAATAGCTGCCCTCTTAGAATTGTTTTAAAGCAGTATGGTTGATATCAATTTACCCTTTCAAGCATTGCACAGTTTATTTTTCTGGATCATAGTTAGAATCCATTTACATCTAATATCTAAAATAAAAATGTCTGGTAATAAAAAATGTAAGGCAAAGGAACAATATCACAGCACCTGTAGACTTCCAAATTAAATACTATTTTAGATAATATTCAAGTTTGGAAAGGCTATAGTGAGAAAGAAATCATATATACTAGTGGTGACAATGTTGACTGCTATCACATCTCCAAAGAGAATTTGTTATTCCAAGGTGCTTATTCATTGATTTAGTAACCCTAATACAAGTTTTCCTTGGGAAATAGTTAAAAATACTAATATTTTTGTCTAAAAAGTTCATTTAAAAATGACAACCTAAATCCTAAATATGAGAAAAATGTGTATAACAAAACACACATCCATAAAATTATGTAATAACTATTTGAAATGATACTTAAGGTATATAATTATATGGAGAAATGTTATATGTTTACTGAGATACAGAACAACCATACAGAGTAGAACATTAACTATGTAAAAATGCATAGGAAAATGGAAATTAAAAAGGAAATTGCTTTTGGTTTAAATTAATTTAAACAATAATACAGCTTTATTTTGAATTCATTATTTAATATTTTAACTAAATATTGCTCAATAAAAAGTAACATCAAATTTCTCTTAAAAATTAATGACCTAAATTAATTTCCTAAAAAAATTTTTCTGCTGGCCAGCTTATAAACTTGCTTGTATTGATTTTAAAAGTACTATTAGTTATTTTTCTTTGCCATGGATGCCAGACATTTTTAATTAATGTAGATCTGCATTATGTTGTTGCTATTATTATTACTTGAGACAAAGTCTCTCTCTGTTGTCCAGGCTGGAGTGCAGTGGGGTGATCTTAGTTCATTGCAACCACTGTCTCCCAGATTTAAGCAATCCTCCTTCCTCAGCTTCCTGAGTAGCTGGGACTTCGGACATGAACCACCATGCTGGCTTTTTCATATTTCTAGTAGAAACAGGGTTTCATCACGTTGGCCAGGCTGGTCTCAAACTCCTGACCTCAAGTGATCCATCCCTTCGGCCTTCTAAAGTGCTGGCATTACAGTCATGAGCCACCGTGCTGATCAGTCTCTATTATGTAATTCTTTTGAAACTAATTATTGGTAGAATTCCTTTTTCCTTATTGATTTCTCCTTATTGATAATAAGCCTTTAATTGTGTGTGTGTGTGTGTGTGTGTGTGTGTGTGTGTGTACGTAAATGCTTTTGAGTACTGAATATATGCTTTTGAATGTATTAAGTAATGGCAATTAAAGTAAAGGGAAGATATGTGTTTGCAAACTAAGAAATGCAGGACATCCCCACTAGGCCATTTTTGAGTATTTAATGGAAAATGGGGAAGCCAACAGGTAGAGTAATGATCTCAAAAAGATCTCATTACATCACTGGCTCTTAGCTTAAAAGACTCATTTGTTGCATAGTGACAAATATCTCCTAGCAATCCCTACATCATTTAGGCCATGATCATCTTGCTAAGGAAGCAAAATTATGACTCCAGGACTTCCTCAAACATGAGGAAACATGTTTACTTTTAAATATTATTTTCGCAGTAAAAAGTTAGCTTAGAAAAGGGTGGTAACAACAATAAAATAAACATCCATTGTGAGTAATTTTGACTCATTTTGAATTTGATTACCAGAATGACAAAATTCAATAGGTAAATTGTTTGCCAGCTAAGCTGTTTCCTCAGCATGTTCTCAAATTCTCTAAGACTAGCTTTTTAAGAAAGCTCTACTGCCATTTTAAAAACTCCTTCCAAGACAAGGCATTTCCTGACTTGGCAGAGATTAAAGCCTAAAGAATGGACTCTTGCTGTCAGAGGATAAAGGAATATAGTACCATTTATACAAACAAGGCATCAATCAGTTAAACCGTAAAGCTTAGGCTGAGATCTGGCTGCACCCCAGGGCCCACAGGCAGCTGTTGGCACTCCTTGGGTGCAGCCATGGGTGTTGTGCAGGAAACCGGAAACCACCTTAGCGACAGGTGTGTTAATGAGGGGGAAAGAGGGAAACTGACTACAGCTCTATAACCAATGGCAAAATATGATGAGCTCTTCTTACAATCAGAGAAACAGAACAGCCAAAGGGAGAAGAGGTCAGGGTGGCACCAGCAGGAAAAATGTCGTGTCGCCCACAGACCAGTATAGGAGAAGTAGAGGCTTGTATTCGAGAGTTGGACATACTTTATTAGAAAGTAAATGAAATTACTGAATTCTTTCTTGAGGGAATACCACTTATTTACACTTCAGACACAAAGTCTGAGTATTTTCAGAATGTTCTCTCTGAAACTGGCATGGAAGTATAGTACCAACCAGACAGGCAGAAAATATTAGATCATAAGAAACATATTAGAAGCAGAATAAAGAAAACACAGACACAAAACAAAAATCTAGGAGGAGATGTTTTCCTAACTCCTAACTGAGGGAAATGAAGAAAGATGATTTATTAGCAGGAACACTGTAATTGCACCATGAATTACCTGTTAATAGTATTTTCAGTTTGCTAGATACATATAGATCTATAAATAAAGGTAAATGTATATATGTTTATATATATATATATGTGTGTGTGTGTGTGTGTGTACAAATGTATATACATGCATGTACACACAGATATGCAAACACATTGTGCCACTCTTTTCAACCAACTTCTTTTGCCATTCCTCCGAAGTCCTAGGTAGTTATGACAGAGACTACCTGAACATGTAATAACTCAGCTAACCTTCATTCATTCCCTTGATGCCCGGTGAACTTTACCTAGAAACCAGCGGTCACCAAGACCTTATACTAACTGAAAACTTCACGTACATTAGCATAGTCAAGGTGAGCCAGGAATACTAGTTGCTTTTGTTAGATTTTCTTCCTTTCTGAAATATAATCTTTCAAATTCAAAGAAGTTGCCACAGAGCAAAAAATTTGAACAATGACTAATATGTTCACTCACCATATTTGAAGTATGACCTCATCTATCAAAATACTTGACACAATTTAGATTTCAAACTATTCAAAGTACTGAAATTCCACACATGTCCTTGGTAATTCTCTGCTTCATTCAAAATATCTTCTTTCCAAATTACCACTTTCAAAATATAATTTGCCAACACACAGAAAATCAAAGATTTCCCTGCAAGTTTATTGTTTTTCTACTCAAGGAACTGTCATTACAGACTTCCAAATACTGACAAAATTCTAATAATTACTATAATCTAAATGTGTGTATTTATATATATATATATATATATATATATATATATATATATATATACACATACACACATATATATATCCATACACATATATGTAAAATTTAAATTATGGTGCTCAACCTGCACTTTTTACTATGTAAAAATATACTTTAAATGCAAAAAGTATAGTTTTAAGAAATGAGGTTTGTTTTTAACTGCATTGTGTTGATACCATTAGAATCCTTATTAAAGGGTACAATTTTTTTGATACATAAAATAAATACAATTGTATTGGGGAAAATTTTTCCCTCATAAATTCACAACCAAAAAAGCTCTTCTAAAAGTATTTTTTTTAAAGTTTGTTTTGTTTTGCTTTTACACTGAATCCAAAACACTGTAAGTAATAATGGTAGTTGTTACCGCTCATAAAGTGCTGAGAGAAACTAAAATAGATGTCCCTTTAAAATGAAAATTAGTCAAAATTATTCACCACAACTTAAGAGAAAGCAACAACATTATCATATAGTGTTAATTAGATCAAAGCAGACAATTGTCTTTTTAAAGTAAAACAAATTTTTTTTATATTTTTTAAAAAATTATTTAACTCAAGAACATCACCAGAAACAAACTCTAAAGCTTATTTTCTATAGATGCTAAAATCTGTTCAATCTTTCCATCATAATGAATAACAAAATCAAGAACAGTGGAGTGAAATTATTCCTAAGTATTTTTGATTTCTATAAAAGCTTGGAACAATTATTTAGATTAGTTCCCAGACTGTTTATTAAAACACTGTTGCTACTTATCGAAGGCAGCAGTAATTATTTAACCCCCAATCTCTCAAGATCCAAATATTGCAACAGCCCTAACATGTTATTAATGTTAATAGATTCATTCTTTTATAACTGTATTAGAAATTCACATCTGCTTTTTAGTCATTTACACTGCAGAGAAAGTATTCTTATCATCCCATAAAAAATACTTCACATTAGTTATAAAAATCCATTTATCTTTTTTTTCTTTCCACAGTTCCTAGTACAGTGTCATCTCCTATGGATGCCAAATAATATTCCAAACAGAATTAGAAAAAGCCTAGATATAGTATCTTTGAACCACTATTTTCTACTAGGCAAAATTATTAACTTACACAAAGTTCTTAACAGTTTTTAACTGTTCTTAACATAATAGTTTTATGGTGTTTATGCATATTCAACCAAACAACTTCTTTTATTAATGTACTGCACAGACTGGAAGGATTAGAGATGGGAATATGACATTAAAACCTTTATTTGGAGTTGACATGTGAAAACCAACTCAAAGCTATGGGTCTTTATTTCATGAATGATTGAATCATTGTTTTATTAGTTTACTAATTAAGATATTCATTTAACTTAGCTTACTTCATCTTCTTACTTATGGTACATTAACCCAGGAAAGTACAAATAACATGAACTCTTAGTAAGATGGTAAGCTGGTAGTAGGTAATTAAAACTTCTAAGATATCAATTTGGTTTCTTCACTAGAAATGTATTTTTTGCTCAGCTATTTGGCACCCAAACATTTCAAAATAAACGCATGGACTCACATCCATATGTAATACATGTATTGCTTACCTCAGTCAAATGTGGTGTAGGGTTAAATCCACAGAGATTACACACTTGATTCTTGCATTCAGTGCAAGTACTGAAGTTAGGAGGATCCGTAGAACCTATGTTGAGCTGAGTTTTGCAGAGAGGACAGATTGATACTGGTTTGGGAGATATCTCCAGTTTTGCGGGAAGGACAGCCTTTTGAGGCTCAGCTGTTAAAGATTTGCTATCCTTAACAGGTGGTGGCTTTTTTTCTGTTTCTGTTTGTTTTACTGTTGGAGCTTGTTCAGCTTTGGGCTCTAATTTTTCAGTTGCTGGGGCTTTTGTTTCCTTTTTCACTGGTATATTCTTTGCAGGCACTGGTGGTGCTTGACCTGTGGATTTGGGTGGCCCTTGCGAAGTAGGTGGCTGTGAAGGGACAGGGGCTTGTTTCGTTGGGGCCCCCGGTCCACTTTGTGAATGAGGTCCAGGTTGGCCTGCAGTGGAAATTAAATTTGATGCCTGGCTGAAGATTGATGCTCCAAACCCAAAGAGTTTCCCAGTCACGGTCTCTTGAGGAGTTGTAGGCTGTGATTTGGGGGCATCAGTAATACTTCCCAAATTCAGACTGAAACGTCTTGACTGCTCCTGAGGCTTTGGGGGCTGTTGAGGTGTGGGGACAGTTTGGCCAGCGGTAGGTCGTGGGCCAGGGGGTGTTGGTGACCCTTTTGGCATTGGCTTGGCATCTGGTTTAGGAGTTATTTTGGTTTGTGCTTTCTTGGGTTCTTCCTTCTTTTGAACTAGGTCAACTTGTTTTTGACCTTTGCTCTCTGAACTAGGCCCAGGATGTGAAATAATTTTTGAATCTGATGCAGGTCGAGGTATGGCTTTAGAGTCAACTGGGGTGACTTTTTCCCCTGTAGGTGGAAAACTTTGTGAGGGTTTGGCAGAGTCTGTTTTTAGAGGAGGGGCTGTTTTCTCTTCAGCTTCTGACTGTACTTTGGAGCTTGGAACATCAGGTTTTGTTGTTGCTGATGATGAAGATACAAGGTCTGTGGGTGGCTTTACCGCCTTGGCCTGCTTTGGTTTATCATCAGCAACAGGGGCCTTGTCCTGCTCAGATGGGACGGAAGGTTCTTTGAGAGGGGCTGGCTTAGACGAAGAATCTGCCTCAGGAGGCTGCTTGGCCTTGGTTGAAGGAGAGCCGTGAAGGGTTGGTTGTTTCACTAGTGGTGGTGGCTTCTTAGGCTCAGGTGCCTTGGAGACATCCTGTTTTGGGGCAGCATCCTTCTTTGGGGAAGTCTGCTGTGACTGTGGGGATGATTTGCTCACTGCTGGTGTCGGGGTAACAGGTGCAGTCTTCGGTTTGGGATGGGGTGATGATGGAACTGGAGCCAGATCCCCACCTAGAGCTCTTTTCATCTGACAGTTCAAACAGAGCCACTCTTTCACCTAGAAATAATATAAAACAATGGTCACCGAGACAATAATACTCTAAAAACACAAAAATGTTTTCAAAACATGTATGCTGCCATTTGAAACTGTCTCTCATCATTCAAAGCAGAAAATATAGAGAAAATTATTTTAATCAATTGATATTAAATATATTTTAATTATATTAAATATATTTTAATGATATTAAAATATAATAAATGAACTTCAGGGACTAAAGTACCCTATATTTTAAATAAAATATAAAGCTATATTTTCAGAATCAAAATATAGCTTTCAGTTTCTGCTAATGGCAATTGTTATTCTTTGCCTTTGATTTACTTAAATTTTGATTATTCCAAGAAATAGAAAACCACGTATAATCTAAGAAAAAACAAGTTTTATGTTTTTTTCTAACAAGTTTTCATAAAACTTGTTTTTTCTTAGATTATATGTGGTTTTCTATCTATGGGAATAAAACACGTCAGACACCACAAACCAGTTATGAGAGTTATTTTCTCTATTGATGGCTCATAATCAATTTTTAGATGATATACAGCTCAGAGTAGGATTGGTAAATTATGAATACATTGCTAATTTTTAGAATACAAATTGTTAACCATGCTGAGTTGGAAAGAGGACATTCCCTATTAAGAAAGTAAATAAAAAATAATAGCACTCTTTCAAATGATCACAAAGAGCATGATTTAACAGAGGAAACATGGTTTCCTTAGAAATTTTATGAAGATACTTGAAAAAGCAATATGAGCAATATAAGTAATATACATATTTCATTGGTGATATATATTTGCAAAGTGTATGCATGTGAATGAGAGTTGTATATATATATGAGATATACATATATATATATGCACACATAATTGCAAATGTTTTTTGTATTGCATCAATTGTGAGATGATGTGTTTGATACCACACTTTAGAAGTGAAAAATATTTATGTTTAACATTTAACCTTTTTATTATTTCAAAACAATGTTTTCTTATAATAATTTTAAATGTCACCAAAATAATTCAGAATGTATAATCTACCATGATCCAATCTTCTCCACCCAATGTAACCAATGTTAACAATTTGGCATTGAAATTCTTTGTACAGAATGCTACACAATTTAAAAAATATATAAATATATGGAACATAGGCACCAGACAAACTTCCCACAGTACAAAACTGCAACGTGTTCAGCTGGCAAACAGTACATTTTCTATTCTCAAGCAATTTCTTTTTGAAAAAAAAATTGAACTATTCACTCATAAACATTTTAAAGCTTCTTTAGAAATTATTTAAACTCATGTACCAGTATGACAAGGCTTATTTTGCACTCTCGTGGAATGTAAACTTATGTTTGGAGAAGGTTAAGAGATTTTCAATTTAAACTGAAATGTTATACTTCTGATTTAAAAACTGAATCAAAAAGTAAAATTATTATATGGCTTAAGATGGGTGGTAGGTATTTGGATATTCATTATATTTGTTTTCAATATGGGTGTTGTACACCTGTGTACCCTACATCAGGTGTCCCCAAACTACGGCCCATGGGCCGCATGCTGCCCCCTGAGGCCATTTATCCGGCCCTCCGCCGCAATTCAGGAAGGGGCACCTCTTTCACTGGTGGTCAGTGAGAGGAGCACAGTATGTGGCGACCCTCCAATGGTCTGAGGGACCATGAACTGGCCCCCTGTGTAAAAAGTTTGGGGACGCCTGCACTACATTGTCTTAACCTTTCTATACATTTAAAGCATTTCATAAAATAAATAACTCTTTATACATATAAATATTTGAAGCCCTAAAACAATCAAACAATTGTTACTTCTGCAAGTACCATGACAAAAAGCAAGCAAAAATTTAAGAAAATCTTCACTCAATTTTATTGAATGGAAGGAAATATGCCTATAAATATCCATCTACCCACTCACCCATATCCCCTATTATCAATGTCAACTCTGCTGTTCTACTATATGTTTTTTCTCATTTATTTTCTTCCATAGCCTCACAGGATCACCTCATAATCATGCAGACAGACAAGATAAAAGAAGAAAAATATAACTAAAGGCATAATTCTTAAATGTATAGTCACTGACATTTTTCTGTAAAATACATATTACATGCAAGATCTATATCCATATTAACTAGTTTAAATTAAACATTTCTAGGATTAGTAATCTTCATTACCATTAATTGCTTTTATTCTTTTTAACAAGTATCATAACTCAAGTAGTTTCAAAATAAACAATACTTATTCTTTTATTCAAGTATTTATTGAGGTCCTTCTACAACGCAAATACCACTGAATAAAAGAAGCAAAAATCAGGCTGGGCCCTGTGGCTCACGCCTGTAATCCCAGCACTTTGGAAGGCCGAGGTGGGTGGATACCCTGAGGTCAGGAGTTCAAGACCAGTCTGGCCAACATGGTGAAACTCTGTCTTTGCTAAAAGTATAAAAATTAGCCAGGTGAGGTGGTACATGCCTGTAGTTCCAGCCATTTGGGAGGCTCAAGCAGGAGAATCGCTTAAACCTGGGAGGCAGAGGTTGCATTGAGCAGAGATTGCACCACTGCACTCTAGCTTGGGTGACAAAGCGAGACTATCTTGGAAGAAAAAAAAAAAAAAAAAAAAAAGCAAAAAATCTCTGTCCTGATGGAGGCTACATTAAAGTGGAAGAGTCATATAACATCCAAACAAGTGAATGCATAAGACAATTTCAAGGTTATGGTAGATAACAGTGGGAGTTGAACGATGAGAACACATGGACATGGAAGGGGAACATCACACACTGGGGCCTGTTGGGGGATAGGAGGCTAGGGGAAGGAATAGCATCAGGAGAAATACCTAATATAGATGAAGGGTTGACATGGCACGTGTATACCTATGTAACAAAGCTGAACATTCTGCACATATGTCCCAGAACTTAAAGTATAATACAAGAAAAGAGATTAAGTAAAAGAAAATTATGACATAAAATCCCAACTCAAACTGTTTTAAAAAGAGAAAACAATTATATTTAGATAACAGCAGACAATATAGATGGCAGAAGTAAAGCCTCATCATATTTTCTAACAGAATTTTCTGATAAACTTGATTAAATAAAAAGTTTAAATATCACCAACCATACAGAAGAAATAAATTTAAAACTTCACAAAAAATAAAGTTCAATAAATGAAGATAAGATGTACTTGAAAAAAACTGAATAAAAATTCTACATAAATGAAAAAGTCTGAGATATTGCAGTGATTCTGTTCTTTCCTGCTAGCTTCTCTTTTTGTTCTCTGAAAAGATGTCTTTGGATATATTTGGTTTCATTAGTAAAATTCTCAAGTTTCTTTGCAATCTGAACATTGGAGCTTCATACATAGCCAGTAGGCTCTAACATTATTTTTGGACAACTGTAAAATTAGAACACTACCAGACATATCTAATGTATGATGTGTATCAATACTGGGACACATTTTTATACTATCTTTATTCCAAAATCAAATGATTCACTGTGGTTTATAAATGTATATGGATATACTTCTACCTAAGCAGATAGGTAGGAGGGTGAGTAAAAGGGAGGTAGAAAATAGGAGTCACTTTCCCTTCAACAGGGAGAGAATTCTGCTTTTCTCCTAATATACCCTTTGTTTGAAGAGACTCCATTCCCTCATCTTTTGTGCTTTTAATGACCACATTTATTTTAATTTTGATAAACAACACAGAAAAGATATCTGATCCATCAATGTCCCCTCTGAGTGCTAGAATACAGGTTGAAATCATTATCTATCGCTAGCACAATATAAAAAACTTTTATCCTCTTAGGATTTTTAAGAATATGCTTCCTTTTTATTTAATTCTACTGGCTAAATCTGTTGAAGGTAAAAGTGATTTGTATTTCAGCACTTAACAGTCTTGTACTGAAAAACAGCAGCATTTGCAAGCCCCTGATTCAAATAACGAAAAAGAAATAATAGAAAGAAAAAATCTTTCCTATATATTGAGCAAATGAAAAAGTCTATAACCAGCCCTAGCATTAACATTGTGAAACACCTTTGCTGTCAGTCAGTTCTTTCACAGTGCAGTCAGGGTGAACAACGAACAGTAATACTCCACTGCTTTCTCAGTTATACAAGTTCAAAATCCTGTAATATTTTTATCACATTCCCATTTATTCTGAAGTTTACTGCTCATGAAAGGTAAATCCCCATTCATTTTCTCACATTTCCAAAGCCACTGTCTCTCATTTGTCCATTATTATTTCTCAAACACTTCATATGTTCACCGAAAGTAACCTGCTTACTACAACCAGTCCCCTTCAAACCTCAATGCCTTTATCTATGAAATTAAGTAAGATTTTGTACAATGTTCTTAGGCTAGTACTTATGCCATTCTGCTAATTGCAAGCCTGCATCTCCCAAAAAACCCAAAACGACAAACTGTCAAGACTTAATTATAGTAGTCTATTAATCTCCAGTGTATAAATGATCCTTTAAGCATCAGTTATATTCATAAATATTTTTTGAACTGGTTTGAATTAAATAAATTTAAAATGTTTAACTGTGCTCTGTGTTTACTGTGAATCTCCCACTGTTTAGCCTATCTGTACAGCATTCTCAAGATGCATGCCATTCTCCACAGAACCCTACTTTGCACCTTAGGCCACTGAAAATCTATTCTCATTTTGATTCAAAATGAAGTCTCTCATAATTACAACATCTGCTAGACATAAATATTTTTCCTGCCTGGAGATAATCATTGTCTTGTTTCACTTCCAAAATTAAACCTTTACCTCCAATACTGAGTAGAGGCATACCTGCTGCCAGTTACACATAGTACCTATAACATACTTGGTCCATTCATTCTACATGATTGGGTTTTCATCTACTATAGCCATAAATTAAAATCTTAGAAGATTTTAGTCCTTATCGCCTCCCATGGCTGCCTGATTCATAGAAGATAGAAAAGTTAGACAATATCTGCAGCTGTGCCTGATTCATAGAAGATGACTCTCACAAAGATTTCCTAAACAGTTTCCCAAGTGCCTTGTCAAAAGCAGTAACATTATACTACAATCCACATTCATTTGATAAATGGTAGGATAAATGAAATAAACTATACCAGGAGAGACTACAACCATAACAATGTATCCTGAAAGGACTCTTATTTCAATACGCAAACATTTAAAGGGAAGAATCCAACTTTCTTAGATAGATATGTCAAGCCTGAACTTTTCCTAAATTCTAGATTTTATATGACAAAAAAGGAAAAATAGCCATCTTTGTTTCCCTACCTATAGCCTTACATACAGAAGATGTATAAATGAAATTCCAGGTCTGAAGACACAACAGTTTTACGAGCTACTTTTATCTCTATGGGAAGGAACAAAAGAAAGGCATAAAAGTATTTATTCCTTTAGTCTTCTGATTTAATGTACAATATAAAGAGGGTAAGAAGATGATCAGACAAAATTTCTGCTCATTTTGAGGCCACTGTGTATTCTAATGCGGATCTGCATATAATTCCAACACACCTGTCTGCTTAATTCAATCCCTGCAGTTTTATTTTGTTAAACCCTTGTTATGCATAAGAGGTGTCAAATATAGTAATACAACTTCATTGGCTAAAGCCTTTCATAGATAAGAGTCCTATTTAGATTTTCAAGAAGTATTACTTGGAGGTTTAATTGTGAACTTCACATGAAGAGTATCAATTAATGGTGCCACTTTTAAAAAAGTATCAAATCTATTGATTACCAAAAAATTATATTCTGATTTTTAAAAGTGTAACTTCAATAATGACTCAAAATAATCAACTTGATACATCAAAACAAAGAAGTGAATTGGTAAATTTGGGGATTTCAGAATTAAAGAATATTCCTGCTCAAAATTATCATTAATTTATTAAGATTCAAAACAGAATGGAAGCCGTGCCCTCCCCCCCCACACACACACAAAATTCCAGAAAGCATAATGACTAACATCCTCTCTTCTGTGAAACTCTAACTGGAAAATTTAAACACATCTACATAATATTCATAATATGATCTCTGCTGAATTACATAGCAGTAGTACTTGGACTAGCGAAACATCGAAAGAACAAACACAATGTTAGGAATTTATATTTCCTCCGTTTTGTACTGTTCACATCAGCTGTTAAATAAATTTTCTTCAATCATGTTCTTTTCCTGCCTTTGTAGAATAAAACCTGTTTGGCTTTTACTTTTAAACTCATGACAACTAAACTTTTCTGCAAACCCTAACATCTAAATGAATTACTCCATCAAAGCAGTATCCCATTCTCTCTTACCCGAGTCCTAATTCCCAGTCAACTGTGGGCTCCTCTCAGGTTTACCTAAATGCTATCCAACTTGTACAAACCACATTGAATTTCCTCCCTTATGTATTATTATATCATCAATTAACGTCTGCTGTTTCTCAACTATTACAGTACCAATATACCCTGAACCACAGCATTTAAATTCAAATATATAGTGGCTTACAGTATTTTCCAATTGTTTCCTCTTGCCTTCTCATATAGACTTTTAAAAGGAGCAAACACTGCCGGATGCAGTGGCTCAAGTCTCTAATCCCAGCATTTTGGGAGGCCCAGGCAGGTGGATGACCTGAGGTCAAGAGTTCGAAACCATCCTGGCCAACATGGTGAAACCCTGTCTCAACTAAAAATACAAAACTTAGCCTGGTGTGCTGGCATGCATCTGTAATCCCAGCTACTAGAGAAGCTGAGGCTGCAGAATTGCTTGAACTTGGGAGGCAGAGGTTGCAGTGATATGAGATCACTGCAATCCAGCCTGGGAGACAGAGCAAGACTCTCTCTCAAAGATGAAAAGGAAAGGAAAGGAAAAAGGAAAAAGGAAAGGAAGACAGAGAGAAAGAAAGCAAGAGAAAGAAAGAGCAAACACTTATGCTTACTCTTACCTCTCTGTTGGATATCAGGTAATTTTTAGATATTATTTAATGGTAAACTATTCAAAAGGTTTTTTTCCCACTTCTCATCGCATTATTTAAAAATATTTATTGAAAACCTTCTATTATTTTGAATACCAACAAAATACATAATGTAACCAGACTAAGGTTTGATAACAGATTATGTTGGGCTGCCTAAACCACATGAGCTCCCCACAGATCAGTTCAGTTACTCCCCAACAGCAGTATGCATTCAGATGACTCACTGCAGTTGACATCTTTAGCTATTCATATTCATGCATAATTTATTTTGGTTAAAAACTAGACACTAGCATTCCTCAGAACTGTAATGACATACTCAGCAACTTAATAAAACAATTTTCTTTAAAATAATACATCCAGAAATTTAATGGATATCTCCTCTCTGAAACTGCATGGATTACGATTTCTCCTGTGTAATTCATTAGCCATAAACATACCTTGTAAAACATAAACTAAATATGCACTCTTTTCACCATAATAATACTCACTGAATGCTAGCAATAATGTTGCTAAATCATTACGAATAGGATCAAGTGATAAAAGCATATTTCAATATTTTTTTCAGGATTGCCCAAAACAAAACAAAAACCTAACACTTTCACCAAGCATAATTTATAAAATAATTACAGTACATGAACATGAAAGTGTATCCATACTGTATCACAATTACACAAAGAGAGGAGGCTCTCAAATCAGTAAATTAAACTTACATACATTATGCATTAAAACTTCTAAACTGCCTCTCATATGCTGAAATCAAACTTTTACACCTCAGTTGATTAACACACACCTAGGTCTACCATAGAATACTACAGCCTGTGGTCCAATGGTTCCAAAGACAGTGTTTGTGTAATTATTTGAATTGCTTATTGCACTGTCATCTTATTATTTCATTTAGAAATAACAAAAGATTACATTTGTGAAAAAAAATCAAAGGTCTGAATATGAACTCATTCTATATGCTGAAAGCAGCACATCTTTAGATTATATCAGAGTCTCACTAGAATTAAGCCAATTACCTGCAATGTTGGCTTGAGAAAAAAATAAATATATTTTTAAAAATATATGAAATGGCCAGGCACAGTGGCTCACGCCTGTAATCCCAACACTTTGGGAGGCTGAGGTGGGCAGATCACCAGGGATCAAGAGTTTGAGATCAGCCTGACCAAAATAGTAAAACCCTGTCTCTACTAAAAATACAAAATTAGCCAGGTGTCGTAGCACATGCCTGTAATCCCAGCTACTTGAGAGGCTGAGGCAGGAGAATCACTTAAATCTGCAAGGCATAGGTTGCAGGGAGCCGAGATCATGAGCCTGGACAACAAGAGCAAAATTTGGTCTCAAAAAAAAAAAAAGATAAAAATATATAAACTTTTTAAATAGATTAAGGCTTCTATAAAAAAAAAAAAAAAGAATGTTCATAAGGAACTTTTAGCCTAATTTACCTCTCTGTAAATAGACAACTTTCAATTATTAAAATTTTACAACTAACATATGTTATGACCATTTAATCATATATTTACAAAAAATCTCTTCTTAAAATTATGATTAATCTACATTACATTATTTTAAGAAACATTTTTCAGGATACAATATTAATGAGCAAAAATCACAACCATTCCTATACACCAATAACAGACTTAAAGAGAGCCAAATCAAGAACGAATTGCCATTCACAATTGCTACAAAGAGAATAAAATACCTAGGAATACAATTAACAAGGAACGTAAAGGACCTCTTCAAGGAGAACTACAAGCCATTGCTCAACAAAATAAGAGAGGACACAAATAGATGGAGAAACATTCCATGTTCATGGTTAGGAAGAATCAATATCGTGAAAATGACCATACTGCCCAAAGAAATTTACAGATTCAATGCTATCCCCATCAAGCTACCAATGACCTTCTTCACAGAACAGGAAAAAAACACCTTAAACTTCATATGGAACCAAAAGAGAGCCCACATAGCCAAGTCAATTCTAAGCAAAAAGAACAAAGTGGGAGGCATCATGCTAGCAGACTTCTAACTACACTAAAAGGCTACAGTAATCAAAACAGCATGGTACTGGTACCAAAACAGAGATATAGACCAATGGAACAGAACAGAGGCCTCAGAGGCAACACAACCTATCTACAACCATCCAATCTTTAAAAAAATCTGACAAAAACAAGCAATAGGGAAAGGGTTCCCTGTTTAATAAATGGTGTTGGGAAAACTGGCGAGCCATGTGCAGAAAGCAGAAACTGGATCCCTTCCTGACACCTTTCACTAAAATTAACTCCAGATGGATTAAAGACTTAAACATAAGACCTAACACCATAAAAACCCAAGACGAAAATCTAGGCAAAACCATTCAGGACATAGGCATAGGCAAGGACTTCATGACTAAAACAACAAAAGCATTGGCAACAAAAGCCAAAATAGACAAATGGGATCTAATCAAACTCCACAGCTTCTACACAGCCAAAGAAACAGTCATTAGAGTGAATCAGCAACCAACAGAATGGGAAAAAATTTTTGCAGTCTACCCATCTGACAAAGGGCTGATATCCAGAATTTACAAAGAACTAAAACAGATTTACAAGAAAAAAACAAACAAGCCCATTCAAAAGTGGGCAAAGGATATGAACAAACACTGTACAAAAGAAGACATCCATGAGGCCAACAAACATGAAAAAATGCTCATCATCTCTGGTCATTAGAGAAATGCAAATCAAAACTACATTGAGATACCATCTCACGCCAGTTAGAAAGGTGATCATTAAAAAATCTGGAGACAACAGATGCTGGAGAGGATGTGGAGAAATAGGAACACTTTTACACTGTTAGTGCGAGTGTAAATTAGTTCAACCACTGTGGAAGACAGCGTGGCGATTCTCAAGGACCTAGAATTAGAAATTCCATTTGACTCAGCAATCCCATTACTGGTTATATATCCAAACGATTATAAATCGTTCTACTGTAAGGACACATGCACACAAATGTTCATTGCAGCACTGTTTACAATAGCAAAGACCTGGAACCAACCCAAATGCCCATCGATGATAGACTGGACAGGGAAAATGTGGCACATATACACCATGGAATATTATGCAGCCATCAAAAACCATGAGCTCGTGTCCTTTGTAGGGACATGGATGAACCTGGAAACCATCATTCTCAGCAAACTGACACAAGAACAGAAAATCAAACACTGCATGTTCTCACTCCTAGGTGGGTGCTGAACAATGAGAACACATGGACACAGGGAGGGAAACATCACACACTGGGGTCTGTTGCAGGGAAATAGGAGAGGGACAGTGGGCAGTGGGGAGTTGGGGAGAGACAGTGTGGGGAGAAATGCCAGATATAGGTGAAGGGGAGGAAGGCAGCAAATCACACTGCCATGTGTGTACCTATGCAACAATCTTGCATGTTATTCACATGTAACCCAAAACCTAAAATGCAATAAAAAAGAAAACAGAAATGTTTTACAACATTTTTTGTTATAATTTATTTCCTTCTATTTCTTTAACCCATTTACAGGATATGTTTACTATCCTGTCAATACATTTAAAACTTTAAATAAATTTTAGAAGATCTATATATTAATTTTTTTCCCAAAAATACAATTATGGACCCCCAATCACATGTTCACAGAGTAAAGCCTGCTATTTGATTTCTTTAAATAGTGTTACATAAGTAGAAATCTGTTCCTAAGAGTTGTTTTAAGTATTCAACTGGTAATGCTTACTTTACTGAGCAAACAGAAGTGTCATATTTCTATAAATTGTTTTGCAAGTGATAATTTTTTATTAGAAAAAATAGGAAAGGTACTTTACTACCTTATATTGAAGTGAGAACTGATCTAATCTATATGTACTTTATCATTTTCTCTTTTACAAACGAGATTCCATCTTAAATTGCTAAGCTTTTGGCTCTCTTTTTAGACTCTGAGTTCCATTTCTAAGAGTGGCCAGTTAAAGTTATGACCTTCATCATCTCCAGTCTCAATTTTGAACAGAGTGGAGTTCACAGCTTTCTTAGAAAACAAAGAACTATGAATCAATATAAGACTCTGGTTTGGATAGAAGTATACAGAAAGGCAAAAAAGCAAGTGCTCTTAAACCTCGGTTTTTAAAAAATAAATATTCCAGAAATATCCCTGCCAAGAACATTAATTTCTTTTTAACTTTAAGGACATGTAAAATGTACACAAATACATACACTTGCCATAACCTAGAAATTCAGAAAATGGTATGGTGAATGAAGTAATCCAATTAAGGGCAATGTGATCTCCTATAAAAAGATGCTAAATTTTGGGTCAGAAAATCTCACTTCTTGTACGAGATCCATTGCCAAGTAATTCTGTGACCTTGCAAAAGTCATTTAAATTCTTAACTCCAGTTTTCTTATTTACCCATGGAGTCAAAAATGATGGTGCTATCCCTATACGCCCATTAGAATGTCATAGATTCTTAGTAGTAGTTGTAATAGTAATAACAATGAATGTTTACCTATAATTTTAATTTCAGTGCCTTTCTACTTATATTGCCAGATGTGATCTTTAACTTACAAATACTCTCACATTACAAACAACAAAACTAAGCACTTAAAAAAAATAAAGACACCTTACCAAATCACACAACAAATAAATAGCTGAGCTAGGTAGGATTCATATCCAAGTTGCCCAAGTTTAAAATCTCATATTTTCCAAAGCACCATCTCATAATTAATATATCAAGAAGCATGGCAGATTTCAAAATACTTTAAAATATGAACTCTGATTTTCTTAATCTCTTTTCATATTTTTAGTAGAAACAGGGTTTCACCATATTGGCCAAGCTGGTCTCAAACTCCTGACCTCAACTGATCCACCTGCCTAAGCCTCCCAACATGCTAGGATTACAGGCCTAGGCCACTGCACCCAGCCCCAGTAAATGATGTTAACGGTGGGTATCTGCCTTCACAGCAGAACATCTGTTCCTACCAAGCTATATAGACCACTCTACCTGTTGTAATAAAATATAACAACAGGCTTACTAGATACTATTAAAGCTGGCTCTTCAGAAAGATACCCAAAACATCTAGTGATTTAAAAGCTAAAAGCAAAAAAAAAAAAAAAAAAAAAAAAAAAAAAAAGGCTTTGGTTCTAATGATTAAACTTATGTATGTATATAATATTAATATTGCACATAATGTATATGCCTGAGTGTATATTAACATATAAATCCAGGGAATATCCAAATCATAAGAAAACAGTGCAAACTGGATCACATCAAAGATGAGAGCTAAACAAATATAGTGTTTGTAAATACAATTAAATAAGACACATTTTTAAATGATTGAATTATATTCCTTTAATTTCATTAGAAAACTACTTTAAAGATAAATTCATTTTGTTATAATTAGGATATTCTCATTTTAAATAGTACGAACGATACCATAGGGATTATCAGAGAATTGCAAAAAAAAACCAATATGCTTTGTTTTCCAAAATCCTTATGCATTGAATCTAGGTTCTTCATTTTTCTCTATTGGTTTCATATAAACATTAGGATCAGTTAAAGCACACATGGCTGTGACAAGCAAAGAATGAACAAAGAAACTGACCAAACTTGGCATCACAGGCTTAAAATATGTCAAATCTTCATTGTTATTTAGAATGAAAAATTCTTGACATTTTACCAAGAAGAATATCAAGGCTGAATATGTAAAAATGAAGAGTCAAGTCCTTTAACCCTTATATCATATACTTATTTAAACATTTGATGATTTCGAATTTTTAAATTACTCCAGTGTTAATTTTAGTGATAACATGAATGTACGATATTTTAAAAGCAGTGCATAAATGCATGACATAAAAAGTTAAAGCCTCCCTCACTACCACTAAGCCTTATTTTCTGGAATCAATCATTATTAAATTTTGCTTTTAATTTTTTTGTCTGTGTGTGTAGCTGCTATTAGAATATCAAATAGTAGGTTTTGATTTTATTTTTTATGTATAAATTAAAAATATAATGTATTTTTACCTTGTTATCAAAGGTGAATTTTTTCCTAAGACAACATTATACTATTAACTGTTTTTAGGAATAGAAACAGCTCTTTATGCAGTGGACTTCATAAAATGCCCATTTCTCTTCATCCACATTACAACAGGCAGGAGTGAAGAGAACATCTCAGAGTTATACACATTCCTAGGTATATTCACACCCTTTCCTTCCTTACCACTCTCACCATTGACCCACAGCCTCAGTTAGGAATACTGTCAATGATTAGAATTTTAGGCACCATTAAAAATTATTGATTGCCAAGTAACTCATCAATTTCAGACTGCGATCTCCCAATGTGAGTGAGGGAACCCCGCAACTCAACCCCATCCCTCTCTTGGTACATACAACAACCTCCCCTACTTCAACTTTCTTCCTAACACATTTTCATCTGTCTCATCATGTTTCATTTATTTGTGACTCTTACTAGAATGTATGTTCCATAAAGGAAGGATTTTGTCAACTTTGTTCACTCTTAAATTCCCAGAGACTAGAACACACCTGAAGTATGGTAGCTAAATAATTAAACAATTTTTTCTTTTGTTTTTAAACTCTATGTAATCTGGGAAAATTTTAGGTCCTTATTTTTCAGACCATTAATTGAGGTCCTTTTATTATGACTATTATACTTTAGGTTCTGGGCTACATGTGCAGAATGTGTAGGTTACATAGGTATACACGTGTCTTGGTGGTTTGCTGCATCCCTCCCCTCCATCATCTACATTAGGTATTTATCCTAATGTTATCCCTCCCCAATCCCCCACCACCTGCTATCCCTCTCCTAACCCCCAGGCTGTGGTCAATGGCACAATCTTGGCTCACTGCAACCTTTGCCTTCTCGGTTCAAGTGATTCTCCTGCCTCAGCCTCCTGAGTAACTGGGATTACAGATGCGTGCCACCACACACGGCTAATTTCTTGTATCTTTGGTAGAGACGGGGTTTTACCATGTTAGCCAGGCTGGTCTCAAACTCGTGACCTCATGATTCACCTACCTCGGCCTTCCAAAATGCTGGGATTACAGATGCGAGCCATCGCACTCGGCCCTGAGTTCCTGTTTTCACCCTCAACCAGCCCATTGAAATTTGTGTATGTTAATTACAGAGGAAATATCTTCTTACATATTTCTCAGGAACAGTAAGAATTTCATACATTTTTTTGAGGAATGAACTTTTTCCTATGAGGTTGTTTTTGTTGTTGTTGTTTCTATCAGTTCACATATATCATTCATGTGGTATTATTGCTAAAATGTCTCCTTAGGTCCTTGGCCCACACGTAAGTAATCAACAGTTTTTTGTCTATTTGTAGACAACTCTGCTTCGCCATTTGTTCTCTGCTTTGAATGAGAGAAAACAAGATGGCAGAGGGTCAGTGTCCAAGTAAGGACACCTTTACTCAGATGGTAACAGTTTAGTGCATTTGACTCATAGATGAGCAATGTTCAATTTTCTTTCTTTTTTGCAATACCCCATTGTAGGAGAGGAGCATCACCTCCGCTTCTATTTTTCTTTTTGAAGGTCCTCATTTTCTCATGGGGGCCCTTTCTCAGACAGGTCACCTTTTTATTTGTGGATTAATCTTTGGCTTTAGCCTGAAAGGGTTCCTCCCATAAATTGTCTTCCAAGTGAAGATTAAGAAAGAAAACAATTGTCCATTTGTCATTTGTTCCTACTGTAGTTCTGCAATTTATTCTTTGTTTACTACCCACATCCCACTACTGTTTTTTATATTCGTTGATTCCAGGTTAGGGCTTCTCTGAGGTCTCCTGAGTAGCCACATGGACAGTGGTTTTCTCAGCTCTTTGTCCTTTCCATTTTCTTTCTACCTTCAAGGAATTCTTCAACACACCAACTTATGTTTTTGGAGCTCTTTCACATTTCCTGGAATGACTCTACTTTAAATCTTTTAAAAAGTGAGACTTTAAGACAGAGGAGATGAGCATTTGTGTGATCAGTCCTCCTTTTTAAAAAAAACTGTGTGGCAGTTTTTGCTTAGAATTTAAGGTAAAAAAAAAGCCTTTATGCTAAAAACAGCAAGCAACTAAAAAAAGAACATCCTCTTTTCTAAAAGTTCTTTCTTACAGGCTTTCTCTCTCCACAGATTCCAGCCTCCCGACATTTGGCATAACTCCACTATTTCCTACCAGCTCTTCTGAACAACTTCTCCCCATTTATCTCACCAGAAGAAAAAGATGCAGGATTATCCACAGAAAGGTCATGGCCAGTTAAGCCGTTTTGCCCAACTGAAGAATTTCAGTCATTTTTTGTTTTGACTTTTAGTAATTGGAGGTGGTTTATATGCAAGATTATTTATTCTAGTCTATTTATGCAAGTCAAGGAGTTCTTTGTTTTAGTTCATTAAAGTGGCTCTGGTTTTGTTAGACAAAATATCTGGCTTCTGCCAAAAGACTGATTAATATATGCGTCATAATGGCTAAAAAATTGATCAGAAAACTTCACTTAAATCCTTTTTAATCCCTAACATTTGGCTCACTTTCAACATTCTGAAAAGTGAAAAGTCATTTTCATTTATTACAATTTAATAAGAGTTGGGAAAATTACCAAACTTTAGGCACAGGCCTTTAAACCTCTGTTCCTAAATCTATCTTGAGTGAGGCTACATACCAAAAGATATAAAGTAAATTAACAAAAACAACAATAAACACACTTCGGCCTCCAATTAGAAAGCAATGTTCAGGTTATGTGTCAAAATGATAGCCCAAAGAGAGGACGAATATTAGAGAGATTTATTCAATTAATGGGCTGCTAAGAAGAGATACAGTGATACACTCCTCTGGTCAAGGTCTGAGCATCAAACAAAGGTCTAGGCATGGAGCCAGTGGATTCTTAAGACGGTTCGAAACAGCACACAACTTGACAGCCTCCAGAGAGGACTGCTAATTTAAAGGGGATCCTCCCCACATAGATGCTTGGCTTGCCTAAAGTGCTCATGTGTGTCAGGGGCGGATCAGAAGGTAATGATTGGTGAATTTGTAACTAAGGAAGTAAATATGTCTGCCTCCTTCAATCTAGAGGCTAAGTGTAGCTAATTATCCAGTCCTTCGTTCCTTCCCAGACCCGGTAGTCATTAGAGAACCATGATGGTTACAAACAAATACAGTCATAATTCTAACAGACTGGTAACAAAAAACGTTAGAGAAATTCTTCCTAAGTTTTTCAAGGAAGAGTAAATATGTCTATTTTACCCATACAATACACATGTAAAGTGTTACTTGCATATAAACATCAAGCTGAAAAATATTAAGTTTCATGTAATTGTACCAAAGGATGTCCGGCTTCTGTCTTTATCTTATATAGTAAAACTGTTTACTTAATCTGAATATTTGAGGGCAACTTGACCCAGAATGTTACATCCTCTTTGAAAGATGCAGATTTACTTTTTCATGGATACATATGAGAGTTATGGTAGCTACACCAAAACTGTGACAGAAGTAGTGGTTTTCCCCAAAATTTCATCCATTTAATCTCCTACAACAGAAGCTTACAGCTTCTCTCCAGAGCTCTAACTTCTCAGCTCTGACCTCCATAGAATTTAGGTGTTTGAGAAACTCACGATTTGGTAGGTAGTATTAGAAAAGATGGCTTTCTAGAGTTCAGAATCTCCTATAACCAGTAAGAAACTTCAGCAAAGTCTCAGGATACAAAATCAATGTGCAAAAATCACAAGCATTCCTATACACCAATAACAGAATTAAAGAAAGCCAAATAAAGAACAAACTGCCATTCACAAATGCTACAAAGAGAATAAAATACCTAGGAATACAATTAACAAGGAACGTAAAGGACCTCTTCAAGTAGAACTACAAGCCACTGCTCAACAAAATAAGAGAGGACACAAACAGATGGAGAAACATTCCATGTTCATAGTTAGGAAGAATCAGTATCGTGAAAATGGCCATACTACACAAAGTAATTTACAGATTCAACGCTATTCCCATCAAGCTACCAATGACCTTCTTCAGAGAACTGGAAAAAAACACCTTAAACTTCATATGGAACCAAAAGAGAGCCTGCATAGCCGAGTCAATTCTAAGCAAAAAGAACAAAGTGGGAGGCATCATGCTAGCAGACTTCTAACTATACTACAAGGCTACAGTAATCAAAACAGCATGGTATTGATACCAAAACAGAGATATAGACCAATGGAACAGAAGAGAGGCCTCAGAGGCAACACAACCTATCTACAACCATCCAATCTTTAAAAAAATCTGACAAAAACAAGCAATGGGGAAAGGGTTCCCTGTTTAATAAATGGTGTTGGGAAAACTGGCTAGCCATGCGCAGAAAGCAGAAACTGGATCCCTTCCTGACACCTTTCACTAAAATTAACTCCAGATGGATTAAAGACTTAAACATAAGACCTAACACCATAAAAACCCTAGAAGAAAATCTAGGCAAAACCATTCAGGACATAGGCGTAGGCAAGGACTTCATGACCAAAACAACAAAAGCATTGGCAACAAAAGCCAAAATAGACAAATGGGACCTAATCAAACTTCACAGCTTCTACATGGCAAAAGAAACAGTCATTAGAGTGAATCGGCAACAACAGAATGAGAAAAAATGTTTGCAGTCTACCCATCTGACAAAGGGCTGATATCCAGAATTTACAAAGAACTAAAACAGATTTACAAGAAAAAAACAATCCCATTCAAAAGTGGGCAAAGGATATGAACAAACACTGTACAAAAGAAGACATCCATGAGGCCAACAAACATGAAAAAAACGCTCATCATCTCTGGTCATTAGAGAAATGCAAATCAAAACTACATTGAGATACCATCTCACGCCAGTTAGAAAGGTGATCATTAAAAAATCTGGAGACAACAGATGCTGGAGAGGATGTGGAGAAATAGGAACACTTTTACACTGTTAGTGCGAGTGTAAATTAGTTCAACCACTGTGGAAGACAGTGTGGCGATTCTCAAGGACCTAGAAATAGAAATTCCATTTGACCCAGCAATCCCATTACTGGTTATATAACCAAACGATTATAAATCGTTCTACTGTAAGGACACATGCATACAAATGTTCATTGCAGCACTGTTTACAATAGCAAAGACCTGGAACCAACCCAAATGCCCATTGATGATAGACTGGACAGGGAAAATGTGGCATATATACACCATGGAATATTATGCAGCCATCAAAAACCATGAGTTCGTGTCCTTTGTAGGGACATGGATGAACCTGGAAACCATCGTTCTCAGCAAACTGACACAAGAACAGAAAATCAAACACCGCATGTTCTCACTCCTAGGCGGGTGTCGAACAATGAAGACACATGAACATAGGGAAGGGAACATCACACACTGGGGTCTGTTGGGAGAAACAGGGGAGGGACAGTGGAAGGTGGGGAGTTGGGGAGAGATAGCATGGGGAGAAATGTCAGATATAGGTGATGGGGAGGAAGGCAGAATATCACACTGCCATGTGTGTACCTATGCAACAATCTAGCATGTTCTTCACATGTACCCCAAAACCTAAAATGCAATTTTAAAAATTTAAAACCAAAAAGAACTTTTTATTGCATTTTTTCTTATAGGAAAAAATCAACGAAAATTAAATAAAATGATATTACTAATACTATTGATCCAATGTCTTTAAGTGGCTAACTCAGAATCCAAGAATTTATGATACTGTCATCTACGTAAAAAAGAATGCACATTAAAATTTTACATGACAAATTTGTTTCAAATATTAAATTATCTGTGTTGCAATGTATTACAACTTCAAAAGTAATTCACATATCTAAAACACTTTCTCATATAAATTTTCAGTTAATATTCCAGTATGTCTGGCAGAGAGCATGTTATCATTTTCATATGTCAAATGGTGCCATTGTAACAGAAAGTGTAAATGGCTTCTCTAAGTTTGTTCAGTCAATAAGGAAATGCCTTCCTTTACACAGCTAGTGAGCCTCACTACCTGCCGTTATATTCCCAACTCCTTCCATGCTTATTTATGTGTGTCCAAATTCTTATTATCTTTCATATTCTTAGCTCACATACTTCAGCTTTCATGAAGATATCTCCAGTATCCCCTACTGACGGTGATGGCATGGCTCCTTTTTTTTTTTTTTTTTTTTTAACCCTCTAATACTTCATCTCTCTTCCTACCATATGTAAACTGATTTGGAATCAGAATGACTATCTAGGTGATCCTCACAACTAAACGAACTACAGTCACTACTCGAATGCCAGTTTCCTCGTTGATATAATAGAGAAGATATATGTACGTCCATCAAATTATTGGAAGTTTAATTTTAATAAAGCAAAGAAGTCTGTGAACTGTAAAGCCCTATACAAAGTTACTTTTTATAGAAATAAATATATAGATTTTCTATTTTATGTGCAACTTTTATTTCCCGTATTTATGGTTGAGGGAAGACTCCACATCTAACAAATATTTGATTCTGCCATAGCATTCAATAATGCTTTGTAACTAGGCATTTGATACAAATAAGTGAAATAAAACTTCAAATGTATACCATATTTCATTCTCTGAAATGACTTAATGCTATTATTAATTGAGGTACCATTCAAAAAGTAGAAAGCTCATCACTACCTGCTAAATGAGCAAGGCTAAAATCCAGCTTCAATACCTGTCTCCAATCTCACTGCCCATTTCTGTTCCATCACCCTAGCTAACCTACATTTATTCTTTACTCCCTAAAATAAACTGTACTTTTGTAGCTCCAAGTTTTGGCCCAAATCATTACACACTTTCATGTCCTATATCTATTGAAATAGTGCCCATCCTTATATGCCCAGCTCAAATGGCTTTTTCCCCCATGAAGTTTTCCTTAATCTCATCTCCTGGAAATGAGCACTTTCTACTATTTATTCATCTCTCTCACATATTTTATCATCTGGCCACATATTATGTTTTCTTGTGCATGTATTATCTTATCTACTAATTTTTAACCCATTAAGATCAACATTTATGTTTTAGTTATCTTTATATCCCACCAAACATAGAGTATCATCCACAAAGTAAGTATTCAAATAATATCCATCTTTCTTATACTGGATATAGAAATAACACATACAGCTTAAATTTCCAGCTGCATATTTCTGCCTTGTAAATTGCCACCAAACCATGACAAATCCAAACACTATAAAATGATCGTCTATCATTTGAAGTCATTATTACTTCACATTCCTATCAAGGAAGTATAATATAGGGAGAAACATATTTTTACCAAGACATAAAAAGGTACATATATAAACAAACTACTTATAATCTATTCCTCCATAAGTCAAGTGCAGCATATTCTTATTATAGTTTTATAAGTAAATGATTTTTAATTTGAAAAGTTAAATTACTCAATACTGCTTTTGCTTTTAAAAAAAAGTTACTTTAGAAAACAACCAAAAGTTGACGTATTTTAAATCTGCATCATTTTTCATCATACATATCCACATTAACATAAATTATCAATGATCACCATTACTGTTATTATCATAACACAGATTTCATTTATAAACAATTATACAAGCTTCACCTCTCAGGGATATTTAAATCACATAATCCTTCATTGCCTGCTGTCAGTTACTTCCTGGGCTGTTTGCAGATGTAATGCAAAGACAGCCCACTAACAGTTGTCCTCCAGATAGGCTAAATGATTTCTCTGCCTTTTCATTAAGCAGAGGATATTAAATCTCTTAAAAAAATGAATCTCTCATATTCTCTTAGAGCCTAAACCTCTTCTCTATTTGTATGTTTATCACTACCTACTAAATGTGGAAAGCCAAAGTCTGACTCTAACCTATCTCCAACCTCACTGCCCATTTCTTTATACCATCTTCACTGTTTTATTCATTAATACCAGAGAATTTCTGAGTTTTTAAAAATGTTTTGTGCTTTCTTATCCCTTCCCCCCACCCAAAAAAATCCCTGAATCTCTACCTATTAAAATGCTATGTTATTCCAGGATTTCTCATGCTGAATTAATATTAGGAAAGTCAGTTGACTTGCTGAGAACTACTCTTCTATCCTCAATCTGTGTAAACAAACCTGCATTCTACTATGTCACAATTAACCCTTTTATAATTTGATGAGTAAGAAAGTACTACCCAGCTATACACCTTGGAAACATAAGGCTGCCCAGATTCAAGCCCAGGAGATTTAAATTGTAATCTGAGAAGACATTCATACATTCTGAACCTGCTTTAACAACTTCTTCATTTTGTGAAATGACTTAATGCTATTATTAAGGACTCTTAACATGCCCTCATTTGATACATCAGAATTACTGGCAGGAAAAGGGGATGTGCAGATTAAAAAATTATATTCAGTTTTAAGTTAAAATTGTATGCAGAATTTGAAAACATCATCTACTTTTTTTCTGAAACAAATATAAATCCCAGTTATGAGTACCAAAATTTTAATAGGTAGGAGCACTAATGTAAAAGTTAAAACAATATCATTGGGCGCTAAATAATAGCATAGGTCTTACGCATAGAGTGAAATGAGTAGTTGCTCAGCATCTTTCAATCAATTTGTATTTGTCTTACATGCCAAATTTTCGGAAATCAGGGCAATATTTGAAGCTTCTAATCAGAGAAATGTTAAAAAAAAAAAAATTACAACTGGCAGAGAACAAAAAAAAAAAGGAAGGGGGGAGAATCCAGAGAAAGACAATACCATTAAGTCATGTAAATGATTAGTTAAGCACCATTTGTGTATGATGATGATATGGCTGAAGTGCATGGACTCAGTGAATAAATGCACTTACCTCCGTTAAATGAGGATTGGGATTAAATCCACAGAGGCTACAGACAGTGGTTTGACACTCAGTGCATTTGTTAAAATTGGCCTTTTCTGGAACATGCAACAGAAGTTCAGTGGTATTGCAAAGAGGACAGATGGTTTTAGGGAGGCCTTGTGATAGAGGCTGTTTTGCAGAGGGAGACATTGTTGGTGGCTGCAGAGGTTTTGCAGATCCTGTTTGGCTTACTGGTTTTACAGATTGCTGAGCCGAGGGCTTTGCTGGGCTCGGTTGTTGAGCTGAGGGTTTTGCTGAGCCAGGCTGTTGAGATGGGAGTTTTGCCGAGCCAGGCTGTTGAAGTAGGGGCTTTGCTGAGCTAGGCTGTTGAGGCAGGGGCTTTGCTGAGCCAGGTTGTTGAGGTGGGGGCTTTGCTGGGCCAGGAAGTTGTGAAGGAGGCTTTGTTGGGCCAGTCTGCTGGGCAGAAGGCTTTGCTGGTCCTGCCTGCTGAGCTGGAGTCTTTTCTGGCCCAGGCTGCTTTACTGGAGTCTTTGTAGGCCCAGATGCCTTAGCTGGAGACTGTAGCCCCGGTTGTTGAGCTACAGGTTTCGGTGTCCCCACCTGCTGGGTTGGAGGCTTTGCTGGCCCTGGCTGCTGAGCTGGAGTCTTTCCAACTCCAGGAGGCTGAGCTAGAGCCTTTGGCCCAGGTTGCTCCAATGAAGGCTTCTCTGACCCAGTCTGCTGAGCTGGAGGCTTAGCAGGACCAAGAGGCTGAGCTGGAGGCTTTGTTGTTCCTGGTGGCTGGACTGGGGGTTTCACTGTCCCTGGTTGTTGAGCCAGTGGCTTTGTTAGCCCTGGGGGCTGAGCTGGAGGCTTTGCAGGCCCAGCCTGTGATTTTTCAGGTCCAGGCTGCTGTGCTGGAGGTTTTCTAGGACTTGGTTGCTGAATAGGTGGTTTGGATGGGCTTTGCAGTGAGGGTTTAACTGATTCTCCCCTTACTATGTCTGCCTGTTTAGTCTGAGGCTTGGATGCATCTCGTTGAAGTGACAATTTTACCTGGTCTGTCTGAGGAGTCTGAGCAGGACCCTGAATTGGCTTTCCTGTGCCTGGAGGTTGTGATTTAATTTTTTCTGGTTGCTGAGAAGATACCGATTTTGGAGGGCCATCCTGCTGAAGTGGATCCTTACCAGGTCCTTGCTGCTTAGGAACTGGCTTGGGTGACTGTTGTTGTGAAGGGGGTTTTGAGATTCCCTCAGGTTTTCCTTGCTCCTTCTGAACTACTTTTTGTTTCTTAGTGGTTTCTTCCTGGGATGTCTCAGAGTCTGATATCAAATCAAAAGGGTTGAATTTATTTACAACAGAGGAGACAGCACTTAAAGGGTTAACCTCTGAGAGGAAGCCAGGCATCATACTAGACTTGTGCTCTTCCTTAAAATCAGTTCTGGACTTTGATTCTTTCAAGCTAATGGCAGAAGGACTCCTCCCAGGCAATTTCTGCTCTGACCTGAAAGTATCTGTAGTTCTACTTTTACTGAGACCAGGCTGAGCTGGACGCCCAGGGTCTGGGGGTCTTCCTGATTGCTTTGGAGGATGACTACTATCCAACTCTTGTTTCCTAGAAGAGTAAGAATAAAGAAGTGAAAATAATGGTAATTGTTTCAAATCAAAGTAATATGAAAACATTGCTTTCTTATATATCCTCAAAATCATGAATGTATAAATATAACTAGAACCCATTTTGTAGCATCTTTTAAGTGATCATAAAACTTTTAATGCTTTTGTTTCTTTCTTTAAATGGGTAGGAATTTTCAACAAGGAGGTGAAGATTTAAAAAAACAGTAATTGCTGTTGACTGATCAAAATTAAAATATATTATTAGAAAACACAATAAAAGCAATTTACCTTTGCACTTAATATAATCTGGCCTTAAAACCTAACTAAATATAGGTTTAAATTAAAACCTAAATAAATCAATGCAATGCTGTATTATAAGACATACATGTTCATAAAGTGTATTTATTTTTCTTTTTATCAAAAGTTATGGTCAAAGAAAGTCTTCCAAATACTAGCAGCATTGAGAAGTAAAAATATTCATTTTTAAGTGTAGGAGTCTGCTGAGACGTTTAAAAAACTTCATTTTGAGAATTTACATCAACTAAATAAGGAATACAATGTGAAATATGGGGAGTTTCTGATAATGGAGTTTACATGATGCTTTCCCAGGAATGCTAAAAAGTTTATAATTTATTTGGTTTTACTTGGGCTTCTAGGGATCCAATTCACTGGCTAGGAGAGACTGGAACACAGACGTAGGCACCTAAAATCCTGAGAGTCCCAGAGAGTGACTGGGGATCATCCCCATGCCTCCATCTAGAAAGGCACTATTCATCAAATATTATTCTTATGCAAATTTACAAAGTAAGAATTTCTACATTCATTATTTAGACATTCCTGAGGAACAATCCCTATAGAAGATCACTGTTGTCTTTTTTAAAAAGTAGGTAATTTTTAACATAAAATTTTTATAGGAAGTAATTAATAATAGATACTTAAATCATTTTGAGATATATCTTGGTATCTAAGTATCTCTTTATTCAATGTTTGCTACATCATCTCTTAATGCCACTGATTGACTATTAGTAATCTATCATTGACATTGAGATTAAATGCAACAAGTGGTTAATTTTCAAGATTTATCTTAGTTCACAAATATACAAGATATATTTTTTAAAACAGCCTTGGAAACATGATTTATTTTAAATGACTATGGTTAAATAATTAAAATAGGTGTTTCTTATTTTTTATATATCTACTATTTTAGCCAAAAGTCATATTAAATATAGGAATTTTTTAAATAATTCATATTTTATTCATAAAGTTACAGCTAAAAGGATATTCTGAATTAGAATTATGGAGGAAATCAGGTTATAAGTATTTTGCTTGCTATACGTAGCTTTTAATATTTTGAAAAATGTCTTTTTATTAAAGAAAACAAGAACAAACAAGTAACTTAGTAGCACCTAAAATATAATATAAGAACAATAAAGTTTTATAGGTTCTAATTTGGTTTCTCAAAATTTACTTGCTAATTTTGCTGATGAGACAGACTACAGATATTTTATTTCGTAATCAATACTTCTTATGAATTAACTTTTTCCAAATTTCCTGACATAGAAATTTGAGTACAGGTCAAGATGAACAGATAGCAGGAAGAAGCAGAGAAGGATTATTTCAAGGTAACAAAAACTCAGAAGGAAAGAAAATAATCTATAAACAGCAATGTATGCATCAAGTGATTTTCTGGTAAAAGACACATAAGCAGATTCTGAAATTTTGCAATTTCCTTTAAGGAAAAGTTTACAAAAACATATATATATTCTACCATGTCTCTGAAGTATTACCCTAGTTAATTCCAATAGTTCCAAGCTAGCTCTTAAAATACACTGCTACATATTTCCATTTAGAGAAAATCATTTTGAATATTTCTTTATAGGTACACTATCCAGACCTTGACATATGGGAACTTTCAAAATAACTTGACATTATTCTGTAAATTTTCTAAATTTACTTAATTTAATGTAGCATTCCCTTGAAGACCACATGCTTAGGGCTGATTATAGGTATGACAATCCAATAAGTAATTATTAGGCATTTTGTTGAAATAACTTTCCTGTACAGAGTCCTATAAATCTAATTTTAAGCAGGGTACAAAAAGTATCCTTAATTATGCCAGATTTTTCTCTCGAAACTACTAAACTGATTTTAATCACAGTTTTAGTATTTCACTTAATCCATCACATTTGCAAAACAACAAAAATAAACTTCATGAATGCCAAATATTTGTCATAATCAAAAATAGCAGAATTGAAAGCAACCTGCTTGCACCAGGAATTATAATTGCATGTACTTCCTAAAATATAAGTTGTACTTTCCTATAGAATTCACATCAAAAAACAGGCATTCAACCCTAAAGACTGTCCTATAATTTAAACTTAGTTTCAGTTGCTACAATTATGTAAATAAAACTAAAGCACAGAGATTTTGAATGGGAAATGAAAAGAAAATCAAGAGAAAAACTGTTAATACCAAACAAAAATGTAAAGGTGCTGTAGTCTTTTGGTAAAACTTTGTTTGGCATAACAGTTTTACTGCTAAAAATATAAGTGATTAAAATGCAATCTCTGCCTTTTATACTAGACTGTGAACTCCTAGAGAGAGAAGATATATTTCACTTATCTTTGCATCACTAGAACTAAGCCTGGCAACTAGAGCATTAATATTTGATGAATTAATGAATAAGTAGATGATTAACAATGAGTGAATCAGGAATAAATATATCATGTATTTGTTTTAATTTGACATTATCCTATGAATTTTCTAAATTTACTTAATATAATGTAGCATTCCCTTGAAGAGCACATGCTTAGGGCTGATTATTTTACTTTAATGTTTCTTGAATTGCTTTCACTTAAAATTCTTCTACAGGCCTTCTGAGATATAAATAGATAAATTCTACATTCTTTTTAGAACCTGGACTTGGCCTGCACCTTTAGGACGAAAAACAGTTGTAGAGGTATCTGCCCAGTAGGGAAGGCTGAAAGGAGTAAAGAAAATAATCAGTTCAGTGAGAATTCTTATTAAATATTCTACTAATCAGAGAAGTTTTTCAATAAAGCCCTTCTCATATATCTGTAACTGTAAATAGAATGAATAAAAAAAATAATGAAATTGCACTTCTCTGGGTCTACAATGAATAAAAAATCCATGAGCATTTCATTTGTAACCTATCTTGTACTTCTGGCTTGTAACTACATATATTTAGCACTACCTCCCTTTTCACTTTGTTATTGTAATCCCTAGACTGGAATTTTTCTTTCAAATGTTAGCCGGAAAAACATGTTTCCCCTAAGATGAGGAAAACATATGCAAATGTAGGAATGTAAAAGCATCTGGAATAATAAAATCTTTTATAAATGGAACACAATGAGCAATGACACCTGACAGTGCTGAGTCACATAAAATTTTATAATATTTTTAATATAAGCAATCTTGGGACTATTAATGTTTATATATATAGCCATGCATTTACCCTCTAAGTCCCAGGATATAGGGACTAAGGGAATCTAAGTGACTAATTCAAGGTCATGAAACTAGTTAGTCACAGAAATCTGGTATCCTCACTCCTGGTTTGTGGGAGGAAGAGGTGATTTACACTGCACTGAACTGATTTTTCCACATGTGAAAGAACACTGACACATCAAAATAACTCAAAAAAATGTACAATTCAACAGACAATTTGTCTGTAGCCATCAGTGACAGTGTCATTCATTGCTGATATTAATATTACCACTCTTTATACTTGTAGGGTTCCTGTAAATTAAAACTCAAACAAAAACATCCATGTCAACTTTTAATTGATCCTCAACAGACTCTTTAAGACAGGTAAGATAAATATTATTAGCCTTATTTAAAGGCAAGAAACATGAGACACATTGATTGAGAAGTATTTGTAATTTGCTATGAGTTGGTTAAAATCAACAGGATAAAAACCCAGGCTTTCTACCTTTATTATCAAAATTCTATGTTCAATTCACACCATGTAAATGCTTAAAACTTCAAATAGTTTATATATGCCTTCCTATATTAATTGAATTTCCAAAACTCTATAACTTTAAAGTCTAAATGATAAACCAAGTATTTCTTTAGTTATCATATACAGGGAAAATAACTTTACAAAAGTTATGTACCTTTTATAGAAATTTTCAGTAAAATACAAGCAAGTTGCAAAAGTCAGAAAGTTATTACTTATTTTTTAGTATTCTGATGAAATTTTCAACAATATCAGTTTAGGCCACATACTGCCTATTGATAAGATTTCCACCAAAACAAAATTATGAATAGAGAGCTTTAAAAGTATACTATCCTATACAAATATTGCATAAAGCAACAGTTTTAAAGGTGGAAATAATGTTTCTCAGTCACCCTTTAAACAGAAGAAAAGTTAGCAATCTAGAAATCAAAGATCTCACTGGAATTGGTATTAGTAACGAGTATAATAGACCTGTTGCTTGTGCCTCTTAGGAAAAATTATAAAAGGTCTGGCATACAGCTCTAAAATGCTAATAAAAATATCGTACCTTGTTATCATCCTATGAAAATCTAATTAATGAACACTAAATTTTTTTCCTAGTCAAGTTTTCATCAGGTAGAGGAAAACAGTACATATTATAAACTGGATAAGAGAACAAGAAAGACTTTTTACCAAAAGAATAGCCCAACAGATTACTAGTTTAAAAACACAGAAAAACGTATTTAACATAAAGGAGCTAGTTATCACTAGTACTAGTGGTTTCCTTTCAAAATAAATAGAGGTTTTTTTCCTGATAGATTTTAAGCATTTAAGACTTTATGTGAAATTATTGTCACTATCCATAAAACATTTTACATTTCTCCTATAATATTATAATTATGATTACATGATAGTGATTAAGTTTATTTCATTTTATAAAGTAGAGGACAAAAATCTACACCTATATCCAGATCTTTCGTGCTTACAGTATCTCAAAAGAATATTGTAGGTTTTCCTTCAGTTGCCATAAAAGAGGACTGGTTTCAGGACCACGGACAGAGAACTATTCTCCACTACAGAGTGCAAAGTTAAGGGGTTTGTTTACAATAATTAAGGCAAGGCAGGCACAATGATTGTACCCTCTTAGTACTCTAATTAGAAAACAACTAATCTATTCGGATGAAGGAAAATGGAGAGTTACAGACAGAAATGAATACGTTCATATTACTGATTAGCTCTTATACTTGCCTATGCAAGTTGCCATTTATTTAATTTCTTTTTAAAAGTATGTATTGAAAAATATTTTTCAGGTAATACAATTCACACGTCCTTCCCTAAACTGAAGGCTACTTTTGCATTAAAAAAAAAGAGCAGTGGCTTAAAAATAGCATATGCTAATTCAGAAATATATGAACAACACCTGCTCTGCTGTGACCAAACCATCTGTTTCATGCCACACATATTTTAGGGTTCCTCACAGAATACAAAAGGTATATTAATTCTATTCCTTCTACCTAAACAGCTTCTGCTTTCCTCTGGGGGTGGGGTGGCAAGAGAGGACAAATCACCTACAAGGGGATTAAAGTATTGTTACAGAAATATTTAGACATCATTCACAGAGAAAAAGACCCCGCAATGCCCAAGAAGGTTTAAACAGAGACAGGTAAACACCCAGCTGCTCTACCCATTTCCCAACACGTCCGTGTTGTATTAATGGAAGACTTCCAGATTAGTAAAACACTGGAGGGCGTCTCTCCACGCCATCCTAGAGGGAAGGGGCTCCAAAAGGCCAAAAAATCACAACCCAAAATCACAGTTCCTAGCATGTAACCCTTGACTATCCCACCAGAAACTCTACAATGCATCATTTTCATTCCGCCCATCAAAAGGCTTAGAATCTCTTTACGACAACCCCACTGGGGAGAATAAAACGAACGGAGGCGACATATATGTACCGCCGTGCCGGCACATATGTGCACGGGAAGCCGTACATATATGCCCGGACATATATATCATGCTGTGCGTGCCTGTGCATGGAAGGCGACTCCGCAGCGGCCGGGGGGACGCTTTCCTTGGGCAGCCCCTGCGCCCTTGACATGACAGCGGCGATCTGTCTCCTCTCCTCTTCGCTCAGCTGGCTCAAATCCGCCTCCATGCCGGCCGGGATCACGGCGTGCGAGGGGCTCCCCGCCCCGCTAGCCCCTCCTCCGGCCGCGGCGGCCGCCGCCAGCCCTTCGGGGAGCCCTTCCCCTTCCAAGCTGGCCTCGTTGCCCATGGCTCTGGGAGACTCGGGGCCGCCGCGCTCCCTCCTCGCGCCGCGTCCCAGTCGGGAAGCCCGCGGCCAGCGGAGGAGTCAGAGCCGGGGTCCGCCTCGGGGCGTGCAGGCGGCCGCGTCCCTGGGCTCCGGACCGGGCACTGCCGCCCGGAACGACAAGCAGAGGGTTAGTCCCGCTCGCAGGTGACGCCCGCTACCGGTGCCTCCTCCATGTTTGACAGCGGCAGGCAACCTTTGCAGAAGACGCCTCCCGGACGCCGCCTCGGCGCCCCGAGCCGGGGAGAAGCGGATCTGAGCGGGGCCAGCCGGGCGCCGTCCGCCCCTCCCACAGCGCGCCGCCTCCTCGCCGGCGCCCTCACAGTGCGCAGGCGCCGCTCGGAACAGGTGATGCCCGCGCTCCACGCCCACCCCGCGCTCCACGCCCAACCCGTGCTGCGTCGCTCCGGATCCTTCCACTGTCTCGGCACAGACTTAAAGGAGCCCCGTGAACGCTCGGCTCAAACCCGGGAAGAAACGGTCGACGTTTCTTTCAGGCATATTTCAGGATACCTCAACTTGGGTTTCAGCTTACTAGACTCCCAGATTCAACGGGGGCGGCAGAAGCAGGAGAGGAAATGTCTGTTTTCAGCTTTGGCCCTTGGGATTTGTAGTTTCATTTATTTTCTTTAAAGGAAGGTTTTAAAACATTCTAGGAAAGGGTTCAAGTAACGGAAGATGAGCAGGAGAGACCCTGATAACCTTTGAGGCACATTTCCCAAGGGGGCTAAGAATGTCCCTTTTCATTTAGAACTTTCACAGAACAATTAGATTTTGTTAAAAATGATACAATATTAGTAGGCAGCTAAGGTTTTGAGTGCTTATAACCTGCGCTGTTTTCTAAAGGGAGGGACTACACAATAATAAAGGATTATGGGAAGTTGTGGGCCTGGGGTTCTGCCGTAATATCCAGATTGTAAAATACTAAAATATTTTAATATGACATTTCGAAAACGTGATTTTATTCCCCCTTCCCCTTTTTAACAAATGTGCACAGAAGAACCCCCAAAAGTTAATGTGTGGCTGTTAAGTTGCAGTCACATCATTGGTTAGGAGCACGTTGTAATAACCACTTACTCAGACCCACTCCCCACTATCGCTTGTACACTGTTCTTCCTACTACATTTCTTAGAAGGGGCTGTTCAGCACTGAATCTGAAGCCTCAATGTTGTTACCTACCTTTCCTCAGAATCTGGACATAATGTCTCAACTGTTGAGGTTAGCTAACAATCAAAAATGAATAAATCAAACAGAAATTAATTAAGTTAGAAAGTGCAAGTTTTTGCTGTAATCATTACATAGTTAGATCTTGTACCTTCCATAGTTAATTTGTAGATTTATGGTATAAAAGCACCAATGATTACACTGATTTTTAAAAAGTAACAAAAATGATGCAGTCTCTTACGGGAGGGAAACAAATGCCAACCAACATCATTTGTAACAAATGCCTCCTTACATTTAAGAAGCAGGAAAAAAAATGACATAGTGTATATTAATACCGTAAGTGCTTTTGTGTGTGATGAGTGATACTATTCAAGCTCTTCTCATTCTTTGCATGTTTTAAAAGTCCATGCATTTTAGTGTATGTATAAATGTATATATTTCTGCTTGTATAACTATAGACAATATGGCTTGTAATTTTGCTATAGGTGCACATGAAGATCTTTTATTCATATTCCTTCTCTAATGGAAGGTGAGAGAGGATTGTGTTAACATTGAGTGGAGCAAGAACTACAGTGGCTTAAGGTCCAACACTTCATATTTTTATGGCTGAGTTGCTTCTGAATTGCTGCTCTCAGCCATTTTTGTTAGCTCTACTTTAAAATGGGGTTTACAGCTAGAGTGGAGGAAATTCAAGTAAGATTACAACTGATTATAAACTGGCTTCTCAATTTTGAGAGAAAAATCATGAGAAATGTTTTAGTGAAGAGTATGATAAATTTAGTTTTGAATTCTTAACATCTGAAATATCAGGCAATTTTTTTCATATATATACTTAGCCTAAAGTGTATCTGTCATTTAAATAAAAGAAAACGTCACTTGTATTTAGAATGTGTTCCTATAGACATATAATGTATAAAATATTAAGTACTAAAATTAGTCACTTCACAATACTTGTAAGTTGAAAAATATTAATGTCATGAAGTTATAACCTAGATGATCAGCATTATTTATATTCAACTATTTTATAAATGGACTTTACAATTTAGAACCTGCTCTTGGAGAATGGGCGCACGTGTGCATGTCTTATTCTTCAGGATTTTTCTGTTGATTCTAGTTTTAAATTCTAGCTCTGCATTCTTAAAGCTATTTAGATTGGTAAAGTCATTGACTTTTCAGATATTGAGGTTCCTCAACTGAAAGAACAGAGGGAATACTACTACTAACATTACTACCTGTCAGGTTTGTTGTGACAATTAAATTAGAAAAAGATGTGAATGCACTTGTAAATTAGAATTATATCATCAGAATGTGGTAGATGGTTACATTACTGGTCCCCAATGAATCACACGTCCCATGTCCACTGCCTTTTACAATGATAATGCCACACTTCCCACCCTTGACTAGAACTAAACCCTTGCCTTAATTTTACCAAAAGAATGCGTTGAAAATATCATGTGATTTCCCTGGCTAGCCTTCCAGTTTAGCCCTCTTTGTATCCTGAGACTTCCATTCTCTGAAGAAGCCAAGGAGGTCAGAAAGAGAAGCCTAGCTACCTCGGCTTCATCCGTCTCAGCTGAGGCTTTAGCGAGTCCCCCTTAGCACAACCTGTGCCAGCTGAGCTACCTGCTAGCTGCAATCACATCAATGAACTCAGTGAGACCAGCAGAAGAACTGCACAATCAACCAAAAGAATCAGGTAAGTAATAATAATAATGATAATAAGTTGCTATTTTAAGTCACTACTTTTTTTTGGTGGGGGTTATTTAAGCTATATAATGTATATTCTAGTTTTTGCGTATTACGATCATGCATAATCCTTCAAAGTTTTCGTTTCACTCTTTTAGTGACTTTTCTCATTTACTGTCCAGCTGCACTTGAGTTGTTTGTTCAAAATTTCCAAATACCACCCTTCTAACTATAAAGTGGAAAAGAACACAATTACCTTGAATGCTTACATGCTGTTTCATGAAATGCTCAAACAGGAAAATATATGTGAAGACGATCTTTAAATTATGTAACATTACTCAGATATCAAGGTATATAAGAAATGGAAGATTTATTCATAAGAATTTTTTGAGGAACACCAGTGTATATATTTGAGAAATTGTTTGGAGTCAGGTGACACTCTCAAGGTCCTACTCAA
Source organism: Saimiri boliviensis (assembly GCF_048565385.1). Classification (NCBI taxonomy): domain Eukaryota; kingdom Metazoa; phylum Chordata; class Mammalia; order Primates; family Cebidae; genus Saimiri; species Saimiri boliviensis. Next base: position 59,735,898 of record NC_133458.1, read on the forward strand.
GAGGATTAGAATATAGGTTTACGTCCCTGGGTAAAATGCTTGGGGTCAGAAGTTCAAAATTATTTATGGAATTTTACAAAGTTAATATGATATACTGTACATTTTATAATATTACTTTTAATATTTATCCAGGAAAACCTGTTACATTGACCTCTAAAGGAGTTGAGATCAAATCAACTGGAAGACACTCGGTTTTTCTGAGCCTGGTGATGAATTGGAGTTCAGATTTTTTTTTTTTTTTTTTTTTTTTTTTTGAGACAGAATTTCATTCTTGTTTCCAAGGCTGGAGTGCAATGGCGAGATCTCAGCTCACCGCAACCTCCACCTCCTGGTTTCAAGAGATTCTCCTGTCTAAGCCTCCAGAGTAGCTGGGATTACAGGCATGTGCTGCCACGAGCAGCTAATTTTGTTTTAATAGAGACGGCTTTCTCCATATTGGTCAGGCTGGTCTCAAACTCCCAACCTCAGGTGATACCCCCACCTCAGCCTCCCAAAGTGCTGGGATTACAGGCATGAGCCACCACACCCTGCCCGGAGTTCAGATATTTTTATAACAGCCTGGGCTTATTTAAGATTCTGCAGAATAAAGAGAAAACAACTTGAATTGGTAGAGTAGCGTGAATTGGAGGACAAAAGTAGAGAAATCTATAAGGGAAGGAGGGGCTTGATGCCACTTACTTTTGAAAGGGGAAAGAAAGGTTCCTACTGCTAGCTCCATTGGTAATATGGCCTACAGGACTTTGCAGGACCAATGTGTCAGTGAGGCTGCAGGATGTTTTCTGTGGACTTCGCAATAAAACCCTGCCTCATCTCTCTCTCATGCAGAGAGAAGTATGTCTGTATTGCTAAATTGTTTGTACATTGTGATGGTTAATTTTAATGTGTCAATTTAACTGGGTTATGGAATGCCAGATATTTGGCTGAACATTGTTTTTGGGTGTGTCCGTGAGAATCATTCCAAATGAAATTAGCATTTGAATCTGTGGATTTAGCAGACTGTCCTCCCCATTGTGAGTGAGCATCATCCAACCCACAGAGGGTATGAATAGAAGAAAAAGCAAAGGGAGGGAGAATTTATTCCTTTCTGCCTGACTGCTTAAGCTGAACATCAGTGTTCTACCTTTGGACTTGGATTTACATCATTGACCACTCAACCCCGGGTTCTCAGGCTTTCATACTGAAATTGAATGATATAACCAGCTTTCCTGGATCTCCAGCTTGCAGATGGCAGATCATGACTTCAGCCATCCATAATTATGTAAGCCATTTTCTTATTTTATAACATATGCATGTGTACATATATGTGTGTGTATATATAATGGAGATAAGAGGTAGATCTATATACATACATATCCAAATCTCTAGAAAGATAGATGATATATAGATAGATAATAAATAGATATAGGTATATATCTTTCCATCCTATTGGTTCTCTTTCCCTGGAGAATTTTGACTAATAATACATGCATGGGTTCCTTGAGAAAGGATGTGGTGTCAGTTCAAGGCACGGAAAAGAGTAAAGAGCTTTATATCCATGTAGATAGATGTTGCAAATATTTGCAATATAGATACCACGTAAATACAGAGGAACTGAGAGAAAATATCCAATGCATATGTTTTAATCATTATCATATGTACTAAAATGTAAGGTTTACTATGGTTTTCAGAAATTTTCCCCATAATTTTCTCATGTGTTAATTTCAAACTTATAATAGGAGAAAACTTTCACAGTTTTGCTCTTTGATAGGTCTGTATGCAAGCAGCAAAAGAATGGATGAATTTCAATAAGGATATATAAAGTGCAATTGGAAAAAAGACAAATTACTCTTACAGCAATGGTTAAAACTTTGACAAGATATTATATTTATCAGTAGATATTTTGAAGAATGTCAAAACCTAGGCTTTGCCTCAGATAAATTATAATTTGGAGAAAACAGGGCAGCATTAGTAATTTTTAAAGATCCCCAGGTAATTATAATATACATCTTGGGTTGAAGACCACCGCTTTGAAAGAATAGTGAATTTTAATGTAAGAATTACAAGACCAAAGACAAGGAAAAGGCACTTGAGAGTTACTGTAGACTTTTCTTTGAAGCTGCACTCAGGTCTCAACAACATAGTTGCCATCATCCGAAATTATTTTTGAAGAAAAAAGATTTACCTTTTTCAAAATCGTAGTGCTTCTGCATCTGGAATATGGTATACAATTCTGATTATTACATTTTGCAAAATCTGTAATGGATCTAGAGAGGCACAGCAAATTAAAGGAGAGATAGTATCAATTTATTCTAGAAGATTGAAGAGGGGCATTTAGAAAGATTAGTGCCTCTTACTGAGGAATATGAATATGAAAGTTCACTCAAATCTGACAAACTAAAACTAAGGAGCTTTTTTGGTACATGTAAAAGTCATGGTTAATAAAAACAAAAACAAAGCAAAAGACAGGATCTAGTGTATTCATTTATATGTTTACGTCCCACATTGGGACGAAAGATGATAACTCTTCACAACATGTTTTCTCCCTTTTGAGCAAGTAACTTTACTACAGTTGCCAGCTTTTCTTTCAGTTATGTGTGGCCTTGTGACCAAGCTCCACCTAATGAAAACGTGCTGCTGCCAGACCTGGCACAGAGGCACTCTGGCATGCATATGCTTGAGGCGAACAGAGACGGAAACAACTGGTCCATTCTAGAGGTTCCATGGGCTAAAGATGGCAGAACTATTGGGATGGTTGCATCAGGAGGGTGATCATGTGTGGAATTTTGCCTTACACTAAGATCACCTTCCTTGGTCAGTTTTATAAATGGGAAGGAAAATATCTATTATGTTTGAGACATAGTATATTTTTGCTTCTTGGCCTTTTTGTTAAAGTAATCAGTATTATCTCACCTAATAAAAGATAGCAGAAAGTACTTCCTTATAGAGAAACTAACATTAATAGAATACATCATCTCCTTATCCATTCCACTTTAGTAATCCTAGTTCCATTTTTCTTTTGTAGAAATTTGGATAAATCTAGGTGCCTCATTGATATGAGACTGTGTCCCCACCCAAATCTCATCTTGAATTGTAGCTCCCATAATTCCCACGTATTGTGAGAGGGATCCGGTGGAAGTAATTGAATTACAAGGGTGGTTTTCACCTACACTGTTCTCATGGTAGTGAATAAGTCTCATGAGATCTGATGATTTTATAAGTGGTTTCCCCATTTGCTTGGCTCTCATTTTCTCTTGTTTGCCACCATGTAAGACATGCCTTTTACCTTCCTCCATGGTTGTGAGGTCTCCCCAGCCAGATGGAACTGTGAGTCCATGGAGACTCTTGTTATATTTTTAATAAATTACCCAGTCTCAGGTATGTTTTGATCAACAGCGTGAAAATGGACTAATACACTCATTGACCTCCAAACACACCATGTTACCCTCTAATTGAGTTCTGCTCTTCACCAACCTGGCAGCGTTGTCCCCTTTCCTCTATCCATGCATGCACTTTTTAAGGCCAGGCTTAAGGCCCACTCACCACAGACCTTTTCCTATTCTGAAGCCACTATTATTTTTCAATTATTTCTTCAGAATATTATTATTTATTTGATATTTATTTACATATCATCTTGCTTTATTTGCTTAATTCTTTTCAGTACTGATTTCTTAGAATGATGCAAAATATTGTTATTTCTTTTGCAATGCCATCAGTACCTAGTGCACATAGTGAATGCTCAAATCAACAGACATTAAATGCATTGCTTAGTGAGAAGTTTTCAGGTTAAAAATGTAAATAATGCAAAAAAATGTGTTAGGTTATTTTGTATAGGACATCTGTAAAGAGAAAATAAGGAAATTTTTTGTGATTAAGGAATGATCTTTTATAGTAATACAATTTTAACCTATAAATATTGTATGACATTTAATATATTACAAGACCCTCTGTTAAGTAATCTATCAATTTTACTTCTATTCTTCTGATAAGATTGTCATGTAACTATTGTTTTGTCCATTTTAGAAATTCAAAAGTAGAGATTCAGAAATTTCTATAGTTCATGTAACAAGTAAATGACAAGAAAGAACTCAAACTTAGTGTAACAAGAATCTAAAACATACCCCTTAGTCCCTTCTATACACCAATAATAGACAAACAGAGAGCCAAATTATGAGTGAACTTTCATTCACAATTGCTACAAAGAGAAGAAAATACCTAGGAATACAACTTACAAGGGATGTGAAGGCCCTCTTCAAGGAGAACTACAAACCACTGCTCAAGGGAATAAAAGCAGACACAAACAAATGGAAAAGCTTTCCATTCATGGATAGGAAGAATCAATATAGTGAAAATGATCATACTGCTCAAAGTAATTTATAGATTCAATGCTGTCTCCATCAAGCTACCACTGACTTTCTTCACAGAATTACGAAAAACTATTTTAAATTTCCAAAAAAAGAGCCCATATGGCCAAGACTATCCTGAACAAAAAGAACTAATCTGGAGGCATCACGCTACCTGACTTCAAACTATTCTTCAAGGCTACAGTAACAAAAACTGCATAGTTGGTACTGGTATCAAAACAGACACATAGACCAATGGAACAGAACAGAGGCCTCAGAAATATTGCCACACCTCTAAAACCATCTGATCTTTGACAAACCTGACAAAAAACAAGCAATATGGAAAGGATTCCCTATTTAATAAATGATGTTGGGAAAACTGGCTAGCCATATGCAGAAAACTGAAACTTGACCCCCTCCTTATGCCTAATACAAAAATTAACTCAAGATGGATTAAATACTTAAACATAAGACCTGAAAGCATAAAAACCCTAGGAGAAAACCTATGCAATACCATTCAGTACCTAGGAATGGGCAAAGACTTCATGACTAAAACACCAAAAGAAATGGCAACAAAAGCCAGAATTGGCAAATTAGATCTAATTAAACTAAAGAGCTTCTGCACAGCAAAAGAAGCTGTCATCAGAGTGAACAGGCAACCTACAGAATGGGAGAAAATGTTTGCAATCTATCCATCTGACAAAGGGCTAATATCCAGAATCTACAAGGAACTTAAACAAATTTACAAGAAAGAAACAAAGCTTCATCAAAAAGTGGGCAAAGGATATGAACAGATATTTCTCAAAAGAAGACATTTATGTGGCCAACAAACACATGAAAAAAAATCTCACCATCCCTGGTCATTAGCGAAATGCAAATCAAAACCACAGTGAGATATCATCTCATGCCAGTTAGAATTGCAGTCATTAAAAAGGTCAGGAAACAACAGATGCTAAAGAGGATGTGGAGAAATAGGAATGCTTTTACTGTTGGTGAGAGTGTAAATTAGCTCAACCATTGTGGAAGACAGTGTGCTGATTCCTCAGGGATCTACAACCAGAAATACCATTTGACCCAGCAGTCCCATTACTGGGTATATACTCAAAGGATTATAAATCATCATACTATAAAGACACATACACACATATGTTTCTTGCAGCACTATTAACAATAGCAAAGACTTGGAACCAATCCAAATGTGCATCAATGATAGACTGGATAAAGAAAATATGGCATATATACACCTTAGAATACTATGCAGCCTTAAAAAAGGATGAGTTCATGTCCTCTGCAGGGACATGGATGAAGCTTGGAACCATCATTCTCAGCAAACTAACACAGGAACAGAAAACCGAACACTGCATGTTCTCACTCATAAGTAGAAGCTGAACAATAAGAACACATGGACACAGGGAGGGGAACATCACACACTGGGGCCTGTTGGGAGGTGGAGTGCTAGGGGAGGGATAGCATTAGGAGAAATACCTAATGTAGATGACAGATTGTTGGTGCAGCAAAACACCATGACATGTGTAACGAACATACCTATGTAACAAACCTCCACATTCTGCACATGTATCCCAGAACTTAAAGCATAATAAAAAATAAATAAAATGAAAAAATGCCTCTAATTTCTAGTAGAAAATGGTAGTTCTGCTCAAGAATGGGGAGACCCAAAGATGGTACCTCTCATGGCCACTTTTAGGGCTTGATAATGCATTAAGTATATTGGAAATGTGTATACATTTTTAACAAGCTAACTAAAAAGTATGATAATAATTAGAAAACAACACATAGTACTTTAACTATTTAAGAAATATTCCATATTCCATACAACCAAGAAGAAAAATAAAAAATAAGGATATTAATATGGTTTTGCTATGTCTCTACCCAAATCTCACCTTGAACTGTAGTTCCCATAATCCTTACATGTCAGGAGAGGGACCTGGTGGGAGGTAATTGAATCTTGGGGACAATTACCTCCATGTTCTCATTATAGTAAGTGAGTTTTCACAAGATCTGATGGTTTTAGAAGGTTTGCCCTTCTCTTCTTCTTGCTGCTGCCCTGTAAAGAAGGACATGTTTTCTTTTCTTTCTACCATGACTGTAAGTTTCTTGAAGCCTCCACACGGCTGTAGAACCCTGAGTAAATTAAACCTCTTTCTTTTTTAAATTACCCAGTCTTGGGTATGTCCTTATAGTGGCCTAAGAATGGGCTAACACAGATATTGAAAAAAATGCAATAAACTTCTTACTATTCTAATTAGATAATATTATTTACTACAATGTATTATTATCAATTTATGTTTTATTTGCACTTAGATATCTTTTCTTCAAATAATGGACAGTAATTTTATCATTCACCATTGAGGAGCCGTTTGGGGAATGTTTAATTTTATTCCAACCAAGTTCTAGATTTGCCAGGTTAATTTTAATGAGTAAGCCAAGGATAGAAGATGTTTTATATAATTCTGCCTGAAGCTTCCCATGTCTTTCCCCATTCAACTTACTTCTCACATAGAAAGATCAGTGTCAGCTGTTGTCAAGATGATTCATAACCTGTCTGTAATCATACTTCATGTTTTCTAATGGACTTCATTGCAGGGGTCTCAAATTTTGAAACCTGATAGCCATGTAATATTGCAGTAACCATGGTTGGTTTTACAAATTTTTGAACTGTAGAAGTGAAGCAATGATCCATTCTCCAGCATGACTCTTTAGTCACTTACACTTGCCACTAGAGAAGTTTAATTTTTCACACATTTTATCTCATCATTCATCTCAGAAGGCCAAAGACATACCAATCACAGATTCAAAAGCTGGGCCCTTCAAAGAAAAAAAGTAATTGTATCAATCTAATAAATGACACTCCAAGATAGAGCATCATGGTCTTATTGATTTTCTTGCAATTCTTGGCAGCAGGTGGTGGCTATTTTTAATCATTGATAGTATAAGTCTCAAAAAGAAGCTGTTCTAGAGCTTTTCCACAGAAGAAAGGCTCTTTCTGAAGTGATGAATATAGTTTGTTTTCAGGCATTTGTATTTTCATTCCATTCTCAAAGACATCCTGAGGAAAGATGGGCCATCGACTGCCAGAAACATGGCTGTACCTTGAAGCTCACCAGCTGGTTTTAGATGGCCAAGTAGGAAGACTTGGAACTCTGTCTCTTGGCTGCTTGTCCATCTCCCTTGCCAGTTAGTGATGATCTTCTAGTTTTGTTTAGAGGGGTAGAGTTCCTTCATTCAGGAACTATTTTAACCACCTACTATGTGCTGATGCTAGAGATACAGTGGTATAAAATTGAGACCTGGTTGCTGTGCTTAGAATTTACATTCTAGTGAGGGATACAGGGTTTTAAAAAAATATTCCATCTTTCTGGGAATCATAGGGTTTTTTGACCTTCCACATAAGCATCTAAGAGTTTTTAGGAAAACACTCTCAAGCCTGACCCCCAAACTACTGCTTCAGATCTGCATTTTTAACAATACCCCCTGGTGATTCATGTTCACCATACAATTTTAAATAATGAATGAGAAGAACGAAGCCTAAACTAGATCAGTGAGAATGGATAAGGAGAGGGATTGATGGAACAATAGATATTGTATATTCTGATTTTAGAGCTCTCAGACTGGATAAACAGACTGCAATTTCTAACTTAAGTACCTGGAAAGTGGTGCTTCAACATGCTTTTTCAATCTCATGGCATACACAAAGCTGATTAGGGAACAGAAACAATGTTATGTAACTCTTTTTTCCCCTGGATACTAATGGCTTAGTGAATGTGGGCATTTAGACTGGGCATACCTTTGGTTATAGTGGAGTTGTAACTGGAATTCAGTATTTGAGTCTGGAAGTGATCCTTATTCTGATGAGCAGATTATAAGATAGAGTCTTTTTGAGGTGTCATGAGCAAGGGTAAATATAGAAAAGAATTTAACAATGTTTTAAAAACTAGAAATTTTTATGCTACTCTGATAAATGTCAATGTCACTTTAAGCATGAAGATATGCTATTAAAAATATTTCACAACTTCTTTTTACCATCTATTATATCCCTGCCAATACTGTACTGTAATTTGTTTCCAAAACATTATCACATGCAGAACCAATATTAAAACAAAATTAAATTCAAATTTAAAACAAACAAAAACAGGAAGGGAACAAATCTTTGAGTTAAACAAAAGGAGAGTAATTCACCTTGAGAATTGGATTTTCCCAAGCAAAAATGCTTGGAAGTTTTAGAAATCCTTATTCAGGTATAGGTCAGGATAATATGGTGATCACATGTCCATTTCCTCCTCAGAAGTGACTACAGATGAGAAGCCAACTGCCAGCGGACTTACTGTGATCCACAGATGTGTTCTGTCTTCTCCACACAGTAATTTTGTGTGTGCTATATTTTGAAATTGGGAGATTCCCATTAAAAATTATAGATTTCTTACTTCTTTGGAAAAATGAAGTCTGAAGCACTGAGTACATTATTGCTTGGCAACAATCAACTGCAGTTGGGTAGCAGCCTTCACCTTTAAACCTGCACCCACCTGACTTCTTAATTTATGTTCATGGCCTGTCTTCCGTAATCATTATGTATTTGACTGTTCTACAATCTCCACTTCTCACTAAGAGAGGATCCAGTCTTTCTACCAGTTAGAAATAAAAATATCTAGCTAGGGCTTCCAAATTTCATAATTGATTTTAGATCTGTCTGCTGAACTACATTTTTAAAAGATAGAGGGCAAGTTGCACAATATATTATAGACTTCAGCCACATTTTCTTCTTTGCATCTCCACTAATTCCTATTATTGATTTTCCTTTGAGCATATTGGTTTGTGTGCCTGAATTATAAGTAGTGACAGGTTGAACTTCCTCTGTTCCTGCATGTGTCAGCGTTGCAATTAACAATCATGTAGGTAGGATAATAGTGATGACAATATAAAGGGAAAAAAAAAACTGCCTCCTAACTTATGTCTGGAGGTTTTCTGTGGTGAATATTTTCCTTTACCTACAAAGAATAATTGCTTTCAAAATAATTTCTAATAAATGTCATATGTCAACTCACATTCCATGTAACTATTTCTAGTTCTAGAAATCTGTTTGATGAAAAAAAAATAACACTAGTTTCTCTTCTTTTATAAGCCCCTGTCAATGGAGTTCATAAAGTCTCCAGGTTTTATTAACTTTCAGAAGAAGTTAGCAGTATTTTGAAATCCATTATGGATAATCTGAAAGATTAATATGCCTTGTATCTAACCATAAATTTGATGCTAATATGAAATTCTATTTAACCTTTCAGGCCCACAATACATTTTTAACTTGTTTCAGAAAAAATTCTGGCCCAGACCAGAAGTTTGTGATTCACTTGAGATACCTTCCTTCACTGACAGTTTTTAAGTTATATACCCTACAATCTCTAGCACAAATATGCCTTTCCTAATTATTTTCTCCTTACCCCTCACATGAACCTCCTTTTCCCTTCTAAGATATATCTTCTATTACCTCTTTGTGAGTTCAGACATTCCATAGTATTTCTATTCTCACCCCATTCCAGTATATTCAAATCCTACCCAAGTTTCATGAACTTTCTCAAATGCACATAGAATTTTTCCTGCTCACTCCACCTCTCTGATTCAGTCATTTGGCAAATATCATGTGCTAGATTGAAATATTATTTATCTTATCTGGCAATATGTTTTAATACCTTTAGTAATGTGGTTACAAAAATGTCTTATATTCCATGTGTTTTTTAATCCAATAAATTACTTTTCATAATAAAAACTCATAAATATTCATCAATGGCTAACCTAGTTCTGATATCTAATAGCTTAAATCAAAGATCCTACATCATCAAATTTTCTCTGTCTAGAGTATCTTTCCCATCAACAGACAAGCATGTTTCTAGTTCCAGTATGCTTTTTTAAAAAAAATTCTCTTGACCTTATTTCTCCCTCCAGCTACAACCCATTTATTTGTTCTTTATAGCTGAATTGATGATCTTATTCAGATTTAAATGTCCAGCCCATATGATATTTTATACTCATAGAAACATTAACATGTCAAAAATCAGTACTGATTTCCACTCCTGCCCCCAAACCTGCTATTTCATTTCCACATATCATTTAATAGAAATTCCATCCCTCTCATTGTTAAAGCTAGATATAAATATATTGGGATCATTTTGTCTTTCTTTTATACAAAATAGCTAATCCAGTGGCAAATCCTATTGTCTCCAACTTCAAAATTTATCTGGAATCCAAATATGTCTCATCTCTGACACTGCTATTTGACTATTTAATCCTTCTTGAATAATTTCAATAGCTTCCATCTGTTCTGCCAGCTTCCACTCCTGCTCAACTTTAGTGTATCTAGTCTCTACACAGTAAGTAACCAGAGTGATACTATCAGATCATGTCAGTTCTTCTGCTTTAAACTAATCCAACGGTTTCCCATCTCAATCAAAGGAAAAGCCAAAGATTTTACAAATCCTACAAAGTTTCATGTGAATTTAAACCCACCCACTTTTATTTCTAGTGCTCTCTTCCTGGCTCACATCCTTCCAGCCACTTTGGCCAACATATTCTTCAAACATACCATCTATGCTTATGCCTCAGGGCCTTTGCACATTCCATTCCCTCTGTCTGGAATACTTTTCCTTCCTATATGCAAGGATTCCAATTTTAAATGGAAGGCAAGACTGCACTGAGAAGAAGGCATTTAGGCAAAGATTTGAAGGATGTCTGTGAGCAAGCCATGCATTATAATTGCAGACATATCATTCAGACCAAAGAAAGCAAATTTGAAAGGCCTGAATGAGTTAAGACTTGAATGAAAGAATGAATAAATAAATTGGGGGAATGGGCAGTGAGGCAAATCTATCATGCAAAAGAATTCCAAACAAATTATGTTGTCATTCTACCTCAAGGAGTTGGAGCATAACTCTTCACTTCTTAAATATGGACTGCAAAAAGTAACTTTATTCCGAAGAGTACAGTTTGGAAACTGGGTGAAAAATTCATCAGTGAAGAAACCCATAAAACGTTATCTCAGTCAGGTGTTCATAGTCAACATTAACAGTAATAAGTCATGTTAATAGTGTGTAGACCTGATATGATGTGATGAAAAAGACACTTTATTTCTGTTGTCTTTTTCCCAAAAACATATAACCTCAGTCTAATAATAAGGAAAATATCAAACGAATCCTTATTGAGTGACATTGTTGACAAAATACCTGACCTATAAGCTGCCAAGGTCATAAAAGAAAAAAGTGTGTGTGGGGGGGAAATGTGAGAAACTAGCACAGCCAAGAGATCTGAGAAGATGCAGTGAATCAATGTTAATTGGCGTCCTGCGTGGAATCCTGAAATAGGAAAAGGGCATTAAAAAAAAAAAAACGAAATAAAGTATAGAGTTTAGTTAATAATAAGATATCAGTATCTATTCTTTGTCACAAATGTAGTGCTAACATAAGATATTAATATTAGTGGAAATTGAATGTGTATATACAAGCTCTTTGTACTATCTTAGGAAATTTTTAGTAAATCTAAAGCTATTCTAAAACAAAAGGTTGATTCAGAAAATAATTATACTAACAAGATGTACTATCACCTAGATGGACTGGGTTTTGCCAAATAGACACAATCTATCTTGAAAGGATTCCAGTAAGATTAGGCTAGCTTTTCAGGGAGGAAGGCTAGAGTTAAACAAAGTTACCAGCTGAGGGACTTGGTTGGAGTAGCTGACCTATCACCTTGATCTTGAAGATCTGCTCTATAATCTGTAGCTTCAGATCAATAAGGAAACAGGAACAGCTCTGGGCTCAGCAAACTTTTATGTGATCATGTTCACTGTGTCTCCAGCATCTACAGCAGTACCTGGCACATAGTAAACACTCAGTAAATCCCTGGTGAATCCTTGAGTATGAGAAGCAGACTAGCATAATGGTTATGCCTGTATACTTTGGAGTCACATACCTGGATTCGTTCTATACTTTCCACTTAATCATTGTATCATCATTTGGCAAGTTCTCTCCTCTGGTTTAAGCAATATAACACCTCTGTTTCAATTCCGTTTTCTTATCTCTTTGACAAAATTTTAGTGATTCATCTAATTACTATAAAATTAAGCATGATAGTGTATGCAAAGCAATTAATACAATATCTGGAGCAAATAATGAAAAATTTTATTATTTTAAAATTCAAGCAATCAAAAAATCAATTTTCTTAGGATTTGTATCCTCTCTTCCATTTCTGTCTCCTATTATTAAGACAGAAATGCTATGTAATAAAAGACATTGAAAATTCCAGATTATCTTCCAGAATACCTGATAAGAGAGCAAATATGAAGCCCTGCTGCTCCAATACCATGGGATTCCAAACTAGGAGCCCACTGAGCAGAAAGATGGCCAACTGTGTAGATTGTGAGGCTCTTCAGTGGAGAGCAAAAGAGACTAAAAGGACAGGAAGATGTGGAAGAGAAAAACTTCTCACTACCATTAGACTCTGGTTTTCATTATTTTGAGACCACAAAGCAATAGATATCTGAGGAAAAGAAAGATGGTACAGTAGATTGGAGACACTGCTTGAGAATTCTTACCTATCCCAGTAGATTCTACAACAAGAATTGGGGCTGTGAAATTGGAATCAGAAATAAAGAATTGTTTTCTGGGTTTTGTGTGTATCTAATAACAGTTTAAAGACTGTTTAAAGCATAAATTATAGGATGGCATCACCTTCACCCTTCCTTCCTTCTGCCTTCTCTAAAGAAGCTACAAGACTCAGATTTTGGAATACATTAGAAAATCAATCCATTGCATGAGAATAAAGCCGGAGGAATAAGGATATAAGAAGTCACTGAGTGATCTTATTGTGTAATATAAATCAATAATTCAGTGACTTTAATTTTAACAGGAAAATGTATGCTGTCTTTTATTAATACTATGTATGAGTGCATGCATCAATATATTCTGCTTCACTGAGCTTTACTTGTGACAAAGTTATTGCCCTAAGTTATTTGTTTGGAAAATTGACTAATTTTCAACTCAGTTGATAAAGCATAGCTTTAAACGAATGATTTGAAGATTAGTACACTTTGCCCTGAGAATTTAGAGTTACTTTCTTTCCAAAAATAAAGTCTAGACACCAAATAATAATTGTCTAGGCGAGTCTGGAAGCTGTGCTATCCAGAGAAAACAAACTTTTGAGAGATTTAGAATTTCAATTTCTTTACCTGAGAAATCCTTTAGAATTTAAACCTTAAAGAAGGAGCTAATAAAATGTTACAACCAATCCTGCTCCTTTAATTTCTATTTTGTTTTGTTCATATGTCATAGGGAGGTGCTTTATTTTATTTTTAATGTAAACTCACAAGTAGTTCTACAAGTTAACAGAAGAGAAGGGGGTGGCTTATGCAGGTACAGTTTCAAGGATATTATCCAAAGCATGTCTTCTTATTGCTGAACTTGATGTTCCACAATTCACCTTTATGGTATCATTTTAATGACACTGTCTTTTGTTGTGAATTGCTACTGAATTATAACTGGCTACATCTTGACTGAGATGGAGAAGTATATTTACACCGTAGCAGTTACTAATATACATACTTATTAACCCACATAAAAGAGTAAAACTGAAGTCCAGATTTTTAAAAAGGCAGGAAATCTTTCTGATGTGCTGTTGGACTCAGTTTGCCAGTATCTTATTGAGGATTTCACGTCAATGTTCATCGTGGATATTGGCTGGCAACTTTTTCTTTTGGTTGTGTCTCTGCCAGGTTTTGGTATCAGGATGATGTTGGTCTTATAAAATGAGTTAGAGAGGATTCACTCTTTTTGTATTGTTTGGAATAGTTTGAGAAGGAATGGTACCAGCTCCTCTTTGTACCACTGGTAGAATTTGGCTGTGAACCCCTCTGGTCCTGGACTTTTTTTGATTGGTAGGCTATTAATTGCTGCCTAAATTTCAGACCTTGTTATTGGTCTAGTCAGGGATTCAGCTTCTTCTTAGTTTAGTATAGGGAGCTTATTCATCAAGAATAAGTAGGCTTCAACCCTGGGATGCCAGGCTGGTTCAACATACACAAATCTATAAATGCAATTAATCACATAAACAGAACCAAAGACAAAAACCACATGATTATCTCAATAGATGCAGAGAAGGCCTTTGACAAAATTCAACAGACCTTTATACTAAAAACCATCAATAAATTAGGTATCGATTGAATGTATCTAAAAATAGTAAGAGCTATTTATCACAAACCCATAGCCAATATCACACTGAATGGGCCAAAACTGGAAGCATTCCCTTTGAAAACTGGCACAAGTCAAGGATGCCCCTCTGTTATGACTCCTATTCAACATTTTATTGGAAGTTTTGTCTAGGGCAATCAGGCAAGAAAAATAAGTAAAGAATATTCAAATAGAAAGGGAAGAAAAAAAAAAACAAAAAATAAAGGAAGAGGGGAAATCAAATTGTCTCTATTTGCAGATGACGCGATTGTATATTTAGAAGACCCCATTGTCTCTGCCCAAAATCTCCTTAAGCTGATAAGCAACTTCAGCAAAGTCTCAGGATACAAAATCAATGTGCAAAAATCACAAGTATTCCTAAACACCAATAACACACAAACAGAGAGCCAAATCATGAGTGAACTCCCATTCACAATTGCTACAAAGAGAATAAAATACCTAGGAATACAACTAACAAGGGATGTGAAGGACTTCTTCAAGGAGAACTACAAACCACTGCTCAAGGAAATAAGAGAGGACACAAACAGATGGAAAAACAGTCCATGCTCATGGTTAGTAAGAATCAATATTGTGAAGATGGTCATGTTGCCCAAAGTAATTTATAGATTCAATGCTATCCTCATCAAGCTACCTTTGACCTTCTTCACAGAATTGAAAAAGCCACCTTAAACTTCATCTGAAACCAAAAAAGAGCCCACATAGCCCAGACAATCCTAAGGAAGAAAAAAAAAAAAAGCTGGAGGCATCATTCTACCTGACTTCAAACTATACTGCAAAGTTGCAGTAATCAAAACAGCATGATGCTGGTACCAAAACAGAGATATAGACCAAATGAACAGAACAGAGGCCTTGAAAGTAATGCCACATATCTACAGCCATCTGATCTTTAATAGACCAGACAAAAACAAGCAATGGGGAAATGATTCCCTGTTCAATAAACTGCGATGGAAAAACTGGCTAGCCATATGCAGAAAGCTGAGACTGGGCCCCTTCCTTAAACCTTATACAAAAATTAACTCCAGATGGGTTAAAGATTTAAACATTAAACCTAACACCATGAAAAACCTAGAAATATTTATTTTAAGTCATCATCTCCAGTGCCAATACCTTTAACCACTAATCTACATCCCCTTTAAGTTTGAGTTTACGACCATACAAAGTGAGGTCATGAATGAGTATAACTGTATGCTCTGCTTACTGTCATAATTAATTTAGTTATGACTAAATTGGTGTTGAAAACCTCTCATTTAATAAGTTTTAGGTAAGTATAGATGATTGCAAAGCTAGAAGCAGAGTAGATACAATGCCTGGAATCATAAAATGGAGTTTTAGTGATTACCTTGTTCCATTAAATTTGGATTTCCAAATCAGATAAATCAAGTCTAATCTTGAAAGATAATGGACTTCTTGAAACCACTGACTATGCTAATCAAATAAACATTTTGAAATATGAAATTCAGTTGGTATTGCATAAAATGTTGACTTTTGAGAAAGACTTAAGGAATATTTATGTGCAACAAAGGATTTAAAAAATAGTTACCCAAATTGGCAAATTCAGGAATCTATATTGACATTGACATAATAGAACAATAAATTCCAGCACACAATTTATTTGACTGATGGCCTGGAAGTGTCCCAGTAATGTTAAACCCATAGCATTTCCACTCATACACAATATTCGTTGTCATATAAATGTCAGACACCATAGGATTTGATCCTAGGGACCAGCTTGGTGAACTGAAGAGGGCGGTGGCCTGGGAAACCACAGGCATATCCTCTAAACACAGTTTGCATAACTTTAAGCAGGTCACTGATCTTTGTTGAACCTCTGTATTAAGAGCATAAGGTATTTCATTTAAAGAAAGAAATTCATGAACACTTTGATATGTCAGGAACTATTCAAGATCACCTTAATTCATGTTTTGAATGTGTATAGAGAAATTTATAATTTAATGAATTGAAGAGCTGACTCTATTTTGGTGACTGTGCATTGTGGTTGAGGTCGAGGAAGGAAGGAGCAATAATAAATCAGATGCAAATGAACTAGCTATATATGTCTAAAAAGAGTGATTATATGCACAATGTTTTATTTTTAAGTCTATAAAAGATGTTTGGTCATGTAAGATTCGGAAGCTAGTACTGAATGATCTTCTCAGCAAGAAGCTGAACGGAATGATCATAAATTAAAATATTTGCATCCGTTTCAGTTTTGTCAGCTCAGAGAACTCTTATGTTTCCTCAACACTTTCATACATAAGTCTTCCTTTGTGTGTAATACTGCTGTTATTAATTTTTAGATTTCTTTGCATAATATCCATAGAGGGCAACTAAATCTAACACTGATTTTAAAACAAAATAAAACACTGTATTAGCCAAAGAGGCAATATCGCTTTCAGAAGTTTTATTAATGTCTGCCTTTCAGGAGCTGCTTTGAAAAATGACACGACAATGTCATAAAGTAAATTGCTTATAACATTCAGATATGCTATATATAATTTACTTGAACTTGATTAAAATTATTACTAGTTAAGGGAACGGTATTTCATCCAGTGCTTTCTACTCTTTTACTTTTTAGCAAGAACTCTGGAGGCAATTCATAAGGAAGAAAACAAAGAAACAAAGACCTTATAAGCAATATCCAAGTAGAATATTATTGCAAGTGAAAAAAAAAAAAAAACAACTGTGTTTAAGAAAGATTTCAATGGTTTAAAAAATACGTATTTGTCTCCAAGTTTGGGTAATTAAGAAAATTATCTGTTATAAATAATTTTCTTTTAGACAGTTTCTAAATTATTGCTCTATCATTTAACAGTTCCTCCCGGCCCCCTACTACCACCACACTTACGTTGTTCCATTGAATAGGGGGATCCAGCTGCTACTTGAGTTGTGGCACCATAACAGTCTTTAATAAACAGAAGCATATCCTAGGTAAACATAAACATTTTTTTTTAATTTGTGGAAATATCACTTTCAAGTAAAATGAGCAGCTTTGGTTGTCAACAAACAAAAACAAATAGGCTAAATTTTAAAGATATATTATTGAACATAACTAGATTACTGAACTCAGTGTCTCAGGTGTGCTTGTCTACTAATAATAGAACATTCACATGCCTTGAATAATTTACTATTAAATCTTTCGTCTGTTAAACCAACCATAAAATTGCTCCTTTACTTACTATCAGGTGACAACATTGATTTATAGTGACATATGAGTTCAACAAAGGAGGTAAATATTCTTAGCAGTATACTTTGGCCTACATAAGCAAAATAAAACTTCAAATTTAAAATACTATGACAAATATTTTAGTTTTGCCATATGTATTTTTACTGTGTACTCTTATTTAGCTACTAAAAATGTTTCACATATAACTGTTTCAAAATTTGTTGGAAAATGATTTTGTTGAAAAAGGACAGATGAGAATACATACCTACTTATATAAATTTCAGCCTTATTCTTACCTTTCCATTTTTAGTAAAATTAATATAAAAATTTATGCAATTTTGACAAATAGCTCAGATGCAAGCTGATTTCATGAGCATGTAGCATGCACAGTCAGAGAATGCTCTGGACTTAGAAGGATCCTGCTCTGGACTGTAGATTGTACTTCTCAGATGCTCACTACATCTGTGATTACAATATTGTTTGTATTAGTAAAAGAAGTGTAATCTATTTAGACATGTAAATAAGCCATCTATTAGGTAGATTGGTAGCCCTCTCACTGAGGCAACTGCTCACTGAAGACTGGGTTCTAAAAATTTCATTGCTGCCTTGAGACTCTCACCAAAGCTGATTAGTATCAATTTTCCCAGATTTGACCATTTCAGCTCTTTATTGGGTATGCCAGGAACCATTTAATTAATTCTTTTTTAGCTTAGCAAAGCCTGTACAGATTTCAGTTGAATTGAAACAAATATGATTTAAGTTATACATATGCACATCATAAATAGGAATTTTATTAAAATAAATAATAGAAACACAACTAAATATAATGCAATATTTAGAATAATGAGATGGAAGTATAAATATGTCCAGAACACAACACAAAGTATGAAAAAGGCACATGACAATATAGAGGGCAGTCCTTTATGTTGTTTTGTTTCAGAAATACATTCAAAATTAAACAGATTTTGAAGAGATACTTATTCAAACTTAACAGAGATGGTTAGAAGAGGTGGCTTTAAATGTAGGACATGGGATATATATTTTATATGAGATATATGTAAAGCTTTACATATATGGCATACATATATATACCTGGCTTTATATATAAGGGTTGGTTATAAGATAATTTATATTTCTACAGTACAAATAAATATATAAAATTTTGTTTTATTTAAAAAATTTTATCAAAACATTTCCTTTTTAACTAGAGGAAATATAATATTGGTATTTCTAACAAACAAATGTCTAATATTACTTCCTTTGTTAAATGTATTCTTTCACATTTTCAAAAATATTTATTCATTCCATAAATACTTTAAATTGTTGTGAGTTTAAAACTGTAATTGGTAAAGTTAAAGAGTGAACTGTTGCAACCATCTATATAAATGTTTCCCCCAGTCCATGTTAGCTACTCAACTATTTCAAATTTATGAAAATGAATTCATATGCTTGACGTTGTGCATATACAGACTCTTTAAGCTTTAAATATAGCTTATAGCCAAGAAAAATCAGCTAAGGAATCTCCTAGGATGATTAGATATAAAAATGCAGCCCTTATCCTCAAAAAAATCAGTTCGGTGAACCAGACAGCTAGTGATAAGGACAACATATATTTTAATTTATATTTTAAAATAGATGAGTGCCTATTGGGAAATATTATAATATGTTAAATGGTGGAGCCAACTTCCTGTTTTGTTCTCTTCTTGGCCATAAATGAAAATTTCTTCAGAGTTTCATAAAAGTGATTAACTATGAAGCAAGATAAAGAAAGAATTCTGTTAGGATATATTTGGAGAAATTAATCTGTTAATGTCAAAATGGTCCAAATATAATGGTGACCCAACAAAGAAGATCAATGAATAGTGCCATATTAGATAATCTTATAGTGTACAATGAATTATATGTACCTTAAAGAATCCCAGCTGGTGGTAAATTTAACTGGTTATATCAGGGTGCTCTTTTTGAAATGATGTTAACATTTTAATCAGTTTTTCCATAAAGCAGGCAACTGTTAAATGTTTTACAGTATTCTTATTGTTTTCAGGCCCTCTTTGCAATATACTTCTCCCAAATCCAATATTATAATTGAAAATTAACTATCTATATTCTCCAAACACAAGTATATAAGAGTTGTTGTTAATGGAAAGTAAATGCTTCTGATTGATGCTTCAGTTAAACAGAGTTAGAAATAATTTGATATTGGGTTGTTTAGAAAATGTATCATTTTACCAGATGCCCCCCCATAATCTCCTTTGTTAAGTGACTGCCCTTTATGATAATTTCATGAACTTGGAGAATCATCAATAGAAACTCTTGCTAATAAGGTCAACATTGCCCAAATCTTGTCTAAACAGTTTGCATGGAAAATGGCATTGAAATTATGACTCACAAGTTCAAAAATATAAGAAATATCAAATAATAAGAAAATCATGTCGTTATTATGACTAATAGTAATAAAGGCTGAGCCCTGCCAAAGGTTTTCAGATTTGAACAATTATGTAAAATTAAAATGAATTCCAAAAACTCAGTTTTTACTTCTTATATCAAACCTTATATATTTGAGTAAACTGGTAATTCTATAAAGAATTTACATAAACACACACATATACACACATACTATACATCACAAAAAAATAAAATTATATAATTGTAAAAATATTTATGTAATTAAACTGGATTCTTATTTCCAAATATAAAGACATTTTCAAATTTGATAAGCCTTGTTATGATGAATTTTTCCCCAAAATTCATATATTAAAGTTACAGTATCTCAGAATGTATATAGAGCTTTTAAAGATAATTTTAAGGTAAAATGAGGTCATATGGGTGAGTTCTATTCCAATACAATTGGTGTCCTTATAAAAAAAGGTAACATCACAGACATACATAAAGGGAAGACCAATGGAAGAAAACAGAAGAAGACATCCATATATATGCCAAGAAGAGAGGACCTTAGAAGAAATCAACCCTGCCAACACCTTGATCTTAGAAGTCTAGCTTCCTGAATTATGCAAAAGCAAAGCAAATTTTTGTTATTTAAAATACTCACTCTCTGGTATGTTTTTATGGTGGCCCTAGGAAATGAATACAAGCCTTAACATGGACTATTGAAAAATACAATGCTTTGAACTTATATTTTCATACCATTTGCATTCAGAAGCACAAGTAGACTCTCAAGACAAGCTAAATAATTTAACTCAAGTGATTACTTCAGAGAGGGATTTTGAAGGCCAGCTATAAAGTCCTCAATACTAAAAACTAAATGTGAAGCCTTAAACATTTTAAAGTTATGAAATAAGTAGGATGGCAAATATCCAGGATATAGTGGCTATTAAATCTAACACACACATATTTGTTGACATTTTAGAAAACTGGTGGATGAATGAACTATTCAGAACTTTGACCAGAAACCAAAAGGGCACAAATGTGCAGTGACCCGAACTTTGAGCTGATGGATGCTGTTATAGAATTGAAATGGAGGATAATCATAATAGATCAGTTCGATATTCTGTAAAATAATACACCTCATAACTGGTATTGTAAAAAACAAATAAAAACATATAGGGAAGTATATAACATAGTTCCTGAAGCAGAATTTATACTCATTAAAAGACTAAAGAAAGTGAATGAAAACAAATCAAATGGTTTGGAACTGAAAGGAAAATGTTTGACTTTAAACAAACCTAATGATAGAGGCCACTCAGAAGGAACTACTTTAAATTCTTTTGAGTTCAATGAACAATCTCAGTGTGTATTGAAGAATTAATAGCTGAGCATATAACTTGTGTCCTGAGATTATATCACACATCAATATTTAGTTGGGTTCATCTACATTGTGCAGGAGTGTCACATGAGAAATAAAGAAAGACTGGAATTCAGGGTTATTCTTTAACAGGAAAAAGTCTTTCTTTTAAAGATCAATGATGGCATCTAGACTGTATCTTATATGAGACATGGTATGGGGCTCAAGGTTATATTAGCTTTATTCCATTTTCTATTTCTACATGGAAAAATTGCTCAGGTTGTCCTCCCTTTGTATTAAAATAACATCATTTATCTCAAAGTTAATTCTTTAAATTAAGACAATGTAATGATAAGCAGTGAAATTCCCAGCTTTCAAAATGAGGGAATAGATTATACAATCTTGAAAACAGCGATTAATACACATGAATGATGGTAGTTGACTTACGATTTTCACAAATGGTTTTTGGCCTATATAAGACCGGGAGAGACATAGGTTTGGAAACTACAAATGTTAGATACATATATTTTTAGTTAACTATACTACAGGGCTACAGTAACCAAAATAGCATGATACTGGTATAAAAACAGAAACATAGACCAATGAAACAGAATAGAGAGCTCAGAAATAAGTCTGCACACCTACAACCATCTAATCTTTGACAAAGCAGACAAAAACAAGCAATGGGAAAAGGACTCCCTATTAAATAAAAGGTACTAGGATAACTGGCTAGGTATATGTAGAAGCTCGAAAATGGACCCCTTCATTATACAATATACAAAAATTAACACAAGACAGATTAAAGATGTAAATGTAAAATCCAAAACCATAAAATCCTGGAAGACAACCTAGACAATATAATTTGGGACATAGGAATGGGCAAAGGTTTCATGACAGAGGCCAAAAGCAAGTGCAACAAAAGCAAAAATTGACATATGGGATCTAATTAAATGTAACAGCTCTGCACCGCAAAAGGAGCTATCAACAGAGTAAACAGACAACTTGCAGAATAGGAGAAATATTTTGCAAAATATATATCTGACAAAGGTCTAATATCTAGCATTTATAAGGAACTTAAATAAGAATAAAAAAATCCATTAAAAATTGGGCAACCGACGTGAACAGATGCTTTTCAAAAGAAGACGTGTGATCAACAGCATGTGAAAAAAAGCTTAACATCACTGATCATTAGAAAAATGGAAGTGGTCAAGAACATAGTGAGACACCATCTCACGCCAGTCAGGATGTCTACTATTAAAAGTAAAAAAATAATAGGGGTGGAAAGGTATCAGAGAAAACGGAATGCTTATACACTGTTGGTGCGAGTGTAAATTAGTTCAACCTTTGTATCAAACAGTGTGGCAATTCCTCAAAGACCTAAAAACAGAAATACAATTCAACCCAGCAATCCCATTACTGGCTATATACCCAAAGGAACATAAAATGTTCTATCATAAAGACACATGCATGCCTACGTTTATTACAGCACTATTCACAATAGCAAAGACATGGAATCAACTCAAATGCCCATCAGTGGGAGACTGGATAAAGAAAATGCAGTACATATACATCGCGGAATACTATGCAGCCATAAAAAAGAATGAAATCATATTCTTTGCAGGAACGTGGATGGAACTGGAGGCCATTATCCTTAGAAAACTAACAAGGGAACAGAAAACCAAATTCTACATGTTCCCACTTGTAAATAAGAGTTAAATGATGAGAACATATGGACACAAAAAGGGATACAATAGATAGTGAGGCCTACAAGAAGGTGCATGTTGAGAGGAAGGAGAGGATCAGAAAAAAATAACTAATGGATACTAGGTTTAATACATGGGTGATCAAATAATACGTACAACAAACCCCTGTGACACAAGTTTACCTATATAATAAACCTGCACATGTACCAGAACTTAAAGTTAAAAAAATAAACCTTGAAACTAAAAATAAAGCCAATCAGGGCCACTAAAAAATATTGAAATCTTGAAAGCGTAATGTTTTCATTTGTGAGAATGAGTACAAATTTCTTAGTTCCAAATTTTGGATGGTTGTGGACTTTGTGTATTAATACTGACAGGTGCAGATAAGATGCTAATGGAACACTTTATTATTATTTCAGTGGAAGGGGGTGAGATTTGAATCATCTCAGTTCTGAAGATTTTCCTGAGAGGTAGGGAACACTTCCTGGTTGATGATCAGCTATGGATAGTTGCGGAACTTACAGTAGATCTTTGCAAGTCTTGACATTTTTATTGTAATTCATTCATTTGTTAAATCTCCATTGGTGAGTACTCCAATAACTTCCTTTGGCTGAACTAGAAAAAGGGTAAGTAAATTTATGAGATTTAAGGCTTTTATGGGCTTTGGAAATATAGGAAGGCTTTTTTTTTTCTTCCTGATGAGAATACTGAGTCTCAGAGGGTCTAGGTGGTTCAGATAAGATCACTGAATTAGTTAACGTCAGAAACAAAACTAGTCAGATATCTCGTAATAAAAGGTTAATGTATTTTCTAGTAAAATATAGTAGGCATTTATGGTTTTACCTATCCAAGCTCCTAAGTTTTGTGAAGTTATGCTTTTCCTTAACATCTTCTATCACATTTTTACAGTGGGAACAACTGTGAAAACGCAGCAAAACTCTGCTCCTCCTGGCTATAGTTGATTGTCTAGGGCCATATAGCTGACTTAAGTCCTGGATATACTTCCTTCAGCAAGAATTTGGAATTGAGACCAAAACAATCTAATTTTAATGTTTACTTTTAATGTTGCTGGTCTCCTGAATGGAGAAGATGAAAACCTGAGAACTCTGTACAGCTTCGTTCTGCCATGTTGGCAAATAATCAAAAAAGCTGCACGTGCACCAAGAGAAGAAAGAAGACGCATCATAGGAAGGGGAACAAGCAAGACTGGGTTCTGCTGACAATCAGATGCCTGGTTCCAGTTCAGCCCTGAAGTCTGACTGCATCCCTGCCCTCAGGTTCACTTGAATGTAATCCCCTGTGGATTCATGAAGTATATTTATTTTTTCTGCCTAAATCGTTTTAATTACAGTAAAAAAAGACCAGATAAATACTTGATGTGCCCTTCCACTGATCAAAATGACATCTTTAGTCTCTTATTATAATAAAGAAATAAACAATAAGACAAAAATCTACATAGAGATCTATGAAACTACACACATTTATGTCATACATCTTTCAACAAAACAATCAATTCAAATATTTATTTGATTACTTTCTTGTGCTTTATTTTTTATACACCTACTACTGATTCTAGTGGCAGTATAAAATATACCACCATTTCATGGCAGAGGCCATATTAGTGTGCCAACATGGTCCCTGAATTATGGGCTATGCCTCTGTGGATATTGTACTTATGAAGACATACATATTTTATGTATGAACATGCTTTTCTTGAAAAATTTACACCATTTGCCAACTAGATGCTAGTGATTTCCTCTGTGACTCTGTCCTTTTAAACATGCATAGCACGCATCTCTGAATCATCCGTCCAGCAATGATCATATTCCTACTCTCATCTGCTATGTCTAACAATTATAAAACTCCAGAGACATGCACATTATGTTTTTGTTTCAATATTTTTTGGAGTTTTACTCAAATCTCAGTGCTAACCTCTTTGACAGCTACGAAATTATATTTTATTCTTTTCCTAGGGTTGAAAATCAAATCACCCCAAATTATTTAAATGGGTATTTTAACCTTCCTAGACTTCTCCATTAAGGTCTAGCAAGATTTTTCATTGTCCTTGGTCAAGAACTCTGATGTAATAAATTCTTTTTTAATGCATTTTTCCTTTTACATAAAATTGAAGTCTCCACAACAACCTACAGCTATTCACCAAATCAACATTCTTTTACAGTTCTTCATGAAGACGGCCTTGTCAGCTGTATAGCTCGCTACAATCTTTGGTCATACTATATCATGTGGTCACTAAGTTAGAGAATTTTAACTTAATGAAGGTAAAAGGATTTCAACTTTGTGGATGAGATTCTCTGTAATTATGCACACATCTGTCTGAAGGCTATCTACACCTTCCTTTATCCTTTACAGGCATTTACCTTCGTACACGGGATTTGCATGACAAATCCAAACTTGGTATCAACTTCTCAGAGGTCCCAAGCTGACCCTGAAACTAAGCTCAAAGAATAAAAGAAATAAATTTTCCTTTATGAAATACAAATTTTACATCCTGTTTCGGCTTTCTGTCACTTAAAGGTGAGAAAAATCTATAATTTGAAGAAATGTTGACATCAATGGCAAAATAGATTTAAAAACAAAAAAATGTTTTTGTATCTCTTTCTTTTACTCTTCCTCCCTCTTTCTTTTCCTTCCTCCTTCCCTCTCTCTTTTCCTCCTTCCTTCTCTTTGGTTTTTTTTTTTTTTTTAAATCAAAACTGAAATTTGGCAAGGCATTTTATTTAAAAATTTTGTCATTTCTATTGTGGATCTAAAAACTTGCAAACAATTTTTTGCAGTGTACTTTGTAGTGCCACTCATAGTGTTAATTGTGGTAGTCTTTGATAGCTATTCTTGTTTTTTTGTGGACACACACAGATTTAAGAAGAAAGATTGCATACTCACCTGGCAGGGGAGATACCGTGATCATGAAGGTGGTTTTTCCAGGGCGAGGCTTATCTTGCACTCTGGATGTGCTGACCGCTGTGATTTCTCCAAATGTGGGAAACTCGACTGCATAATTTGTGGTAGTGGGGGATTGCATTCGTGCTTTCTCCTGATTGTTCGTTAAAAAATAAAAAAATAAAAAGTAAGAAGAAAGATTGCTATTACCAATGTAACTTAAGCAAACTCATTATTGCATAATGACTAGCTTGCATACATTACTAAAGACGTCTTTAGGAAGATTTCACTGGTGAGTTTTTTGGGATAATAGTATAAGGAAACAAAAATCTACTCAATTTAGTATGTTATGATTATGTTAATATGTTAAGAATACACTGTACACATACGCTTCATATAGATAAGATCAAATTTGGAGTAGCAAAGGCCTGCTAAAGTGCATTGTTAAAACTCTCTCTTTTAAATTCACATATATTATTTTTTCATTAATGTTTAGAGACAACATACACTAATCCTTATTAGAATGCCCACAATAAGCTTTAACAATATTTGACTTACGACATGTAGGTAAAGAAAGTTTTATTCTTCAATATCTCACTCTTATGATTAGTTTATGGACTATAACCAGAGCACCACAAAGACAAAATAATTACATGTAAGAACAAATACATGGAATACAGAAGGAAAATATTTATTAGTGTAATTGTAGTTGTATTCTCACAGAAAAAAAGCATTAGTTAAGATGCAGAAATAATATAAAAGAAGAACAGGTGGTGAAACTCAGAGATTGTTTTTAATTTTGATTTTACCTTGCTTTGCTTTAATAAAAAATGTATTAAATGTTAATAACCAACATCTTATTTTGTTCACTTTAATTTCAATATCAAGATCACTGTATTCATATCAACCTTTTCATTCTGATCTTTCACTATTTTCCAACAGTGATTCAAGTGTGACTGATTCATTTGCCATTCCCTAAAACCACTTTTTCTTTCCTACCTCTATACTTTGTTTACAGCTCATTTTCCATCAAGAGACCTGGAACACCTATTGAAATCCACCCACCTACCTTTCCTGTCCAGAGCTACCCAAGCTGCTTCGGATCCTCACAGATAAAATATATCACCCTTCACAGCTAATATTAACTCTTTTGTTCAGGAAATGTGTGCCCTCCTAAATTTAAAACTCTCTGGACCTAACTGTAATTTCCTTTAATAACCGCTATCTCTTTTCTAATGATTGCTTCTTATCTATCACATCTTTCCAGTTCTTGAACTTATTTTGTTCCTATTTTGTAGTACCGACTTGAGCAAATCTTTCATAGAAGGCCCGAACACAGCACAGTACCGGCATCCTTAAACATCTAAAAATGTATTTATTTTTCCCTATATTTAAGGGAGAATTTGCCAGAATAATGAACTCTGAGGTCTTCTTTTACCTTTCTTTCAAGATTTTGAAAACATACTTCGTTTTCTTATTTTGTCTACTATTGAAGATAAGATGTCTGAAGTCCACCTGTTTTTTTAACGTCTTTATAGATAAGTTGTAGAAGATTTTAAGGGCTGCAATACTTTTCCAGGGTCTGTATAAATGCTGGTGTTTTTTTAGTTATTTCGCTCAATCCAACGTGTTCCTTTCAGTCTGAAGAAGCATCCTTTTATTCAAGTTAAGGAGAGCTTCTTCTTTATTTGATTTTCCTCTCTCTCATTTTTT
Organism: Saimiri boliviensis; assembly: GCF_048565385.1. NCBI lineage: Eukaryota > Metazoa > Chordata > Mammalia > Primates > Cebidae > Saimiri > Saimiri boliviensis. The sequence goes on from NC_133458.1 coordinate 59,763,677, forward strand.
TATCAATTTCCACCGATATCTCTTTGTAGGAGGATATGGCAAATCCTTTTATTTTCTGAAAATTTTGGAGCATCTTCTTGACTCACCTTTGGGTTATTCATTTGGCCTATCATTATTTAAATCTATTATCCAGCCCTTTTGTTGATTAAAAATCCCTTTTGATCTATTTTGAATAGTTCTCAAACTTTTTGTTGTTTTCTGATTGCTCCTTTTTATAGAAGCTTGATTTTGTTTTCGGATGCAGCATCCTCTATAATCCTTCTGAGGACATCCATCAGAATTTTTTTTTCTTTTGTTCCCTAAATTATCTGTTCTCTTCCTTGTCATTTGTTCTGATTAAGCCTTCTATTTCATGCTGTTAATTTTCCTAAATTGTGCTGATCTTTGATTTCCCAGACATACATTTAGGTGGCCAGCAAAGATTTTCTCAGCAGTTGTGTCATCTGTCTCTCACAAAAACATCCTTCTTAGTGGGAGGGCTGATAAAGCTGAATTATTTTTTTTATCTCCCGAGCTTCATCTTTCTGCATCAAAAATCCTGTCAAACTTTGCCTGGGTACTTCCCAGGATGGGTCTAACTAGTCCCTGTATGACCCTGTCTCTAAGTGCATGTATTTTGTCTTCTTTTCAAAATCGTATGCAAAAAACTCTTAGCTACTCCATAAACTCCCACTGTGTTTTTTTTTCTTTCCTTTTTGTTCTCATAAGAATATAAACACAATAGTTTCCCCCTTCCTAATTTTCTCTATTTCTTTCCAAGGCCTTGGTGACCTTACTTATTTCATTGAATTCATTGCCTTTCTACATTACATTTCTATGAAGTAACCCGTTTTCTTCTCCTTTTGAATAATTAAATTTCATCTGGAACTTCTAATCAATTCTGATCACTCTACATTCTTTGTAACTTGCTCTCTTGTCTTTCTGTTGCTCACTATGTGGATAACTCAAATATCTGCCAGTGGTCAACGATCTGGGAGGAGATCTGGGAGGTATAGTTCAATGGTGTCCTTTGTCAAGAGAACCCATTTACCTGAAATGGGAGACTCACTGAGCAGTGTACCTGCTGGGCTATTTCTTTGACTAGAGAAGAATGTGCTCTCATTGCTTTTCTCTGCCTCAAACCTTTTCTCCATGTCTTCAACAACTACTTCTCTTTTTCCAGGCTGTGTCCATTACCATCCCTTTCTCCTTGAGATCTTTGGATCTCCAAATGGGAGTCCTCTGCCTTTTTCTGCTGCTGTGTAAAGGGAGGCAGCAGAAATACGTAGGAGAGGAGAAAGCAAATCAGGGTACGCAGGAGGGACTTTGTGACTCTGGATACGAGAGACAATATTTTGCAAATATTAAATCTTTGATTTTGTTTTGCCCTCAAAACATGTTCTTTTGCAGCCTTCTGAATTGAAGTCCTAATTCCATAGTGTATTACACAGGAAGAAATAGAAAGATAAATCCTAGAAAAAATAAGCCACTTGTCAGGACTGAGTCCTGAGGCACAATTTCTTCACACCTTTAGCATGACAATGATTATCCATGCTAGAAATACTTATAAAGAACTATGTTTTAAATGACTTTAGATGCTATCATATTGATATTTGAGATCTCTCTTACTCTAACCACAGCAGAGATCTCAGGAGGTTCAGATAATTTCAGTGTTAATTCAATGACCTTCTTAATCTCTCTTTTATCACATGGTTACATAAACTCCCACTCCACATGCATTGATACCCTCTAGGGAAGAGCATGAGAGCATCATACCAGAGACACATATGAGCACATCCCTGAGACATTCAAGCAGAGGATGAACAACCTGAAAAGACTATTTGAATTATGATATATATATAATTATTTACTTATACATTTAATTATCTATATTATTGGTAAATAATCTTTATATATATTTTTATTTACTGAGAACCTACTATGTACTCAGTAAATACATTAGAAATAGAGTGACAAAACAGAATAATGAATCCCCATTCTTGTGGAGCTTTTATTCTACGGAAATGATTAGATCACACTAAGTTCACCTAGATTGGACCAAACATATATTTTCTGAACACTGTGACTTTTTTTTCTGTTGTAAAGTCTTTGGTAGTCCTCTGACCCTCTTAGCACCTTTGCATCTTCTTTGTAGAGCACAGGAGGAATTTAGAAACCTTTATATGTGAGGTAACACAAAGAATCGTATTGTCAAATCCAACTGACACACAATTCAAATATATTACCCAGTGTCTAACTTTCCTAAACAATGTCAAAAATACAAGTAATCTCAGGACCAGATGAAGAAGGGAAATGTCTGGATACACCAGGTCCCAGGTTCCAGGTGCTTCCTCCACACGTCAGTCATGCTCTATGACCAAGAAAAATACATGAGATCTTTAATAAAGTGCACAAGGCTGCCTCACAAACAGGGAACATCTCCGTTATTTAATATTCTCATTTCTACTTGCATAGTTGCAGAGCTCACATGACACATTTGGAGTTATGCTTCATGAATTCATAGATTCCATACTTGTTTACCATAAGCAGCCCAAAACCAGGAATATCCTGTTAATAGAATTCTGTAGGTAAAATTCTCTTCCTCATAAATATTAGTTTATTTTCCAGGAGATTTGTTATTAGTATTTTTATCAGAAGATTAGACCAGATTGCCTGCTTTTTCTTCTCCAGGAGTATCCTGGCCTCCCTTTCTATAGGATTAACAGGGATTACAGGGCAGTTGTTTAATGCCATGCTTTCCAAAATGGAACAAGTTCTGAAGAACCAAGACAACAACCTTAGGCTCATCTGTTTATCCACTTTTCTCTGCCACGTTCATGTACATACTAATAGGGCATTTTGATATGGCAGAACTGAAGGGGGAGTATTTCTTAAGGACATGTGCAGCCTTCTGACGCTGTGCTCCCTGGATAAATTTGGAGGCCTCTATGGCACCCAACCTGAGCTGTGGACCAGGTGGGAGAATGGGGGAAGATGGGAACTCTGACTCTGACATCCTTGCTCCTCCTTACTCTCCCATTTAATTCTCGATAATCAACCAGAACATGAATGACTGGATTTTCTCTCTTTCTCCTCATCCTTTATATAAAAGGTGATGTTCTAGTATGTTTTTAATACCTTAAAAGTAGAGCCAAAGGGATTTAGAATTTTAAAAAGTTTCATGACAAAACACAGTTTTCATGTCTTCTTTAAAGGAATCAAGAAAGCTAGTCCCGAACTGAAAGTTTACATGAGGGCCCTTTGTCTTAAGCAAAGGTATTTATTTTCCATGTATACCAGAAAGTCTAGAAATTGATGACTGTTGAAGCTGGTTCAGTATCTCAAGAATGTCAGGGCTAGCGTTTCTGATCTTTAGCCTTGTCCTCCTTTCTTTCTCCTCATTGTCTATTGAATGATGCTTCACCTCTAGGCAGCACATCTCTCCTCAAAGCAGAAAGAAAGAAAGAGAAGTGGCAATCTAATTTTTCTACTAATTGCAAAGAGAAACCCTCTCAGTACTCCCAGTAGGATGCTATGTCTATTTCACAGACCTGAAATATATTGTATGTTATTATTTAGCACTAGAGAGGCCAGGCAAATGAATATTTTTCAACAAATAGGAAATAATGTTGCTCTAAATAAAATTATATTTTGGTTAGTAAAAAAAGGAGAAATTTAAGATTTAGCTTATAATTAATTTTGCCAGTCACAGACCTATATACTTGTTTCTACTGTATTACATGTGCACACATATGCTTACCCACTTACATAGCGTATTATCATCAGTGAGTTAAATCCTTTTCATCTATTTAATCTAGACTTATTTAAGTATCATTATACTATTTTATGGAAGATAAGGATGTCTCATAAATATTTTTTGCAGTTTGAATTCTCCAAGAAGCAGATTTTGACAAAGAAGTTTTCGTCAACATCTGTAAAGTAGAAGGGAAGGAAAGGGTGGGTAGCTACAGCCTAAGTTGAACCCACAGGGAAGATTTGGAAGAAGAATGGTCCTACACTGTGGTATTGAGTTCAGAAGAAATAATTAGTCCTTTGTAGCCCCATGTCCATCAATCACTGAATGTGAGCCATGTAGCCTTGGACCAGGAGGCTGGGTTAACACAATTTCAGAGAGGCTGGCAGTGAAAGGGTGGCAGCAGACACACAACAGTAAGAACGAGACATTTATTGTTTCACTGAAGGAAAATCTAAATGGTGCATCACTAGTTAACAAGATAATTATTTACCACAAATAAAATGGTACAATTGTACTAGCTTGATCCTTAGTGCTTGACATATTTTATTATATACTTGCTACTTCATTCAAGTTAGAAATCCATAGCCTTAAACTTGATAAACATATATATTTAATTCTAGAGGGAAAATACAATTACATGCAATAGCAATTACTTGGCTAAGAGCTAAGTAGCTAATTAGAGTTGAAGTTTATCCTTTTAAAGAAACTGTGGATAGAACTTCTGTTTATACGGCACTGTGAAACATTTATTATCATCAATTCTAAAGATGAAGAAACCGAGGTTAGGTTACTTGCCCAAATAACTTTTTATTTATGAATAATATTCCTCTTTAGAATTAGTATATTTATTGCAATTTAGAAGACAAATTAGACCTAGAAACACCATTAAATAAAGTAATATATGTGAAAAAGCTTTATTAACTGCCAAGTTTTATATAGACATCTATTAATTTTATTATTCCAGGGTAGTTAAGTGGTGACATTTTAGTGACAATTTAATCTACCTTATTATTTTATATGTGAGGAAAGCCATTCAAAACAGCCTCAGAATCTTTGTAATTTTTAAAATTTATGATTATGAAGTCATTGTGTTAATAGCTAACTCTGAGGTTCAACTCTTCAGATTTTAAGCTCTGCTTTTTCCTTTATCCATATCTCATACTAAAGAATTTTCCTCCAGGTCATTGCAGAGCTGATAATTTAAAACATAAAGAGTGAAAAAATACTTCCATTATGCTATTATTTAAAACACAAATGTGAAAAGCTATTTTCATGGTGTTGTTAAAGTATCGTGAAGTAGGATAGATGTTATGTATGAATACTTCTTTAAAGTGAAGAGTGAAAATCAGATCTAAAGAACAAAAATATGTCATATTTTTCTGCCCTACATCAGGACAGAGTGGTATATTCCAAAAAAAAGTCTCAGTTTTTAAGCAGATAAATTCTGGGAATGGAGAAGAACCATTCATTGGACTATGTTGTCCTGATGATAGTACATAAAACACTTTAAGTTTGCTTTTATCAAGTACTTTAACTTTGATTTATTAATAATGCATTCAACAACAAGATGCCCCATGGAGATATGAATTCTGGTATTTGGGCCAGGTATAAAATTATAAGTGATGAGAGAACAGCACATGTAAATCATTCCATTAAGGTGATTTTAATAATGATTCATAAGCATTTTATGGGATAGACTATCTTAAGAAAAGTGAATCTGAACCTGAAAAGATGGACTTCCAGATGTCATGTGACTGCATGAAATGGCTATCAAAACTTACCTTACATTTCATATGTTTTGTGCTTTTCTCACAGAAGTTTTCTCATAAACACTAGGCAAATACTTGAATTAAAAGAGTATGTACTTTATTCACAAAAATGTATACAACAAAACATGTAAATTAGATACATAGAGAGTTTTTTCCATTATAAAAGTTCTCAATACATTAAAATATTCACCAAGTTTTAAAGACGTATATTTGAAACACAAATATTCTATAAAGATTCATTTGATTCACCCTATAAAAAACTGATGAAGTTTTCCTTTTTCAATACTTAGAAAAAATATTATAACTTGTGATAGTTTATTTTATTATTCAAAGTCACTGCGCTGGTAACCAAGAGAAGTATAATTTTTTTTTTTTTTTTGAGACAATGTGTTACTCTGTCACCCAGGCTGGCATGCAGTAGTGTGATCATGGCTCAGTGTACTACAGCCTGGAACTCCAGGGCTCAAGTGATCCTCCAACCTCAGCTTCCCAAGTAGCTGGGGACTACAGGCATATACCACTATACATGGCATTTTTTTACTTTTGTATAGATGGGATCTCACTATGTTGCTCTGGCTGGTTTCAGAGTCCTGAACTCAAACAATACTTCCATTCCACCATACCAAAGTGCCAGATTATAGGCATGAGCCACCACACTCAGCCGAGAAGTAGGGATTTTAATATGGCACACACTCCCTGAATGTAAACACTAACAAGGTATATTAATATATTTGAGGAGTTAAAATCTTCATAAGTGCACATATTTAAGAATCACTCTGAGGAAGGGGATAGTGGCACATATGTGTAGCCTCAGCTACTCAGAAGGCTGAGGCAGTAGGATCGCTTGAGCCCAGGAGTTCAGAGCCAGCCAGGGCAACATAGAAAGAACTCATCTCTAACAAACAAACACATGAACAAAGCCCCTGAAAACAATCATTTTACTATTGAAATCTGTGAAGAATATGAAAATTCATATAATAGGCAAGTATGTCTACTTTAAATTCTAAAGCTATGACTGAGCCTACATACTCAAAAGCTTACTCCTGTGCCTTCAAACAGGTATCTATATTTTTCTGTATTAATAAATGTGGTCAAAAATGGTATCAGGAATTGCATTTTTAAATTCTAATAATTCTGATTTCTCACAGTTAATTATGATCAAAAAATAAGATTAGAATAAATTATATTCACTTTTGTGGTATCTTTTATATAGACTACCCTTGCTAGCTCATGACTTATTGACAATGACAGAAAATTAATGACAGAAAATTGATATATGGAAAGAAGAGCTTTTTTTTTTTTTTTTTTTTTTTTAATGTGTGGCAGGGTCTCAGTTTGTCACTCAGGTCTCAGGCTGGAGTGTAGTGGTGTGATCTTGGCTCACTGCCACCTCCACCTCCTGGGCTTACTCAATCATATCAGCCCAGCCTCCAGAGTAATGAGACTATAGGCGCATGCCAAGACACCCAGATACATATTTTTAAATTTTATTTTCAATAGAGACAGGGTTTCACCACATTGCCATGGCTAGTCTTAAACTCCTGGGCTCAAGCGATCTCTGCCTGGGCTGCCCAAAGGGTTGAGATTACAGGCGTGAGCCACCATATGCATGGCCAAGAGCATTTCTTTATGAAGTAGTTATTTTTCTTTTTGGTTGCTACTATTACTGTATCGCTTATTCCTATGTGAAGTCTTAAATAATGTACTAAGTTTTAAAAGTATTTTTAGAAGACTGTACTCATTTGTATATTTTGCTTGCTGAATTCTTTTAGAAAGCTCTGCATATTTAGAAAAACAAAATCACATTTTATTACCTAGAGCATTACAAAAACTTTCTTGTTTTTAATGATACCTTTATTAATTCATTTTTATATTTTAATTGCTAACAAAAGGTAAGATGGTCATTCTGCTTTAGGCAACAGCAATCATTGAAACATTAGAAGAAAGTCAAAGTCCTATAATTAATATTTTTAAATTACAGATAAGAACTGAGAAAGATAAACATTTGAGTGTTTACAGGTTGAGAGTGACCCTCTTCTGAAGTAAATGTTGACATCTTGACGGGCAGCAGGGAAAATTGCTGAATAGCTCCCGTAAGTTACAACTAAAAATTAATGATAAAGAAAATGATTTTACTTCTTTTCAATGCATATAAAAATAAATTCTAAATAAAAGGAAGAAGCTAAAAGTTTCTTAGTTTTAAATTTAAGACAGAAAATTTGGTAAATCATGCTTAATATACCAAACTATGGTTGATACTGATGCTGAATTACAAATATTTTTGAAGAAGAAATAAATTGTAACACAAGTAGATAGTAAGTGAAGTGTACATGACTGGGAAGTTCTTGTTTCCAAAATCCCATCTCCAAGAAAGAGGAAATCGATGTGCTTAAGTCCTTAGCATCTCATCATAGAAGCATCCTTTCCATTTCTTTATTGTTTAGAGATGATTAGCCTGCAATGGCATTAATTGATTTTATTTTGAATGTGTATTGAGTTCATGTGGTGAATTAAGTGAAAGACACAGGAAGAAAGAGAGAGAGAAAAAAAAATTTAGCATGGAGCTAGTAATTTAGGAAGGCGTGACGTCACACAAGCAATTTTATCATAAAAAATTAGTTTAAAAATCCTTTCTAATGATACACATTCACACATTATGGAGGTTTCCATATATACCTGCAAGTAAAATGTTAAAAACAAAACCAAAAAACAAATTATTCTAAAGTTATGTGAATGAGCAATTGGGGTTGTACAAAATTTCAAATGATATTCAAAACGTGCTGTATCTGAAGAATTTAGTCAGTCAGAAATAAATACAATAAGTTCTGAAAAGTTGTTATATGAGTCCAAAAGTGCCTCTAGTGTCAATAAAGGTACAATGTCAAAGTTATGTGTGAAGACTTTGAATAAAATAGTGTCATAAAATGTGGGAATAAAAATAATGTTTTGAAAAATGTTTTATATATGATATATTTGTATATTTACAGAACTAAATGTAAAAATGAAAGAACAGAATTTTATCTAGATCCATAAGAATACATATAACAACATTTGGGGGTTATTCTAATTAGGAAGATGTGGAATTAACCTAAATTTGGCATCACCTAATAAATGAACATATATATTATTTAAAATTAAATTAAAATAATTGAAAAACAAGTCATTTAAAAATTCTTATTAATTCTAAATTTCAGCTACATTTTTTCTAGATGTAAAACAGTACTGTAAAGTATAGCCATATTTCTATGTGAAAAAAATATTACATAGAATTGGTAAATTACCTTTTAATGATTATAAAATTTAGGCAAATTACTCCATTCTTCAGTGCAAGAATTAAATTCTGTAATAAAATATACTTCAAATGATTTAATTAAAAACTAGTATTTTAAAAAATAGATGCAGAAAAGTAAAATTTTGTGATCATAATAGAACTTATATCTTTAATGAAGACATTCATATCTTTTGATCTAAGTCCTTTGTTGATTCTCTTAAGTCATAACATCTTGGTGGACTTCTACAAAAGATGCTTGCAATTTAAGGATTTTCTTAAATGCTAAATATTAAATGAGATATCATATAACTCCACTATTATTGATCTTAAAAGTCAGAGAATCCAAAATACACAGCACAAACTGCTGAATCGTATATTATCTATTTTAAACCAGTTCTTAGAAAATAGCCTATCACTGTGGAGCATTTCTGGGAATGCAATCAGAGAGCACTTACCTGGTAGAAATTCTGAACATTTTTGACAGATAAATTTGAGCCTAAAGAGTTATTTTTGTATTTGCCTCTGTTTAGTCAGAGTTTTGATTAATATGACCAATGATATATTATTGTATATATGGTATCCTAATTGTCAAAAGAAGATACTAGCTTTCATTATCTCATTACATAATGTATGTGGAGAGTCAAAAAACATTGGACTCTTGGGTTCCATCCCAGACCAGATACTAGGGGCAAATACGTACTTTTTGTTTTTTAAAGGTCTTGGGTTTATTCCTATGTATTCTGAGGCATGAGTTCCATCTATTCAAAGAATAACAATGACCTAATTTATATTAGTCTTTAATAGATATAATTAGGCATATCCCTGTAGAGGGGAGTATGAAATATGTCACTGTAGAGGAAGAAATCTATATAGATATACTGTTTGTCCATTTATTTTGAAGTGACTTTTTAAAAAATGAAAGATGTGTTGAGAATCCTGAAAGATAACAGTGACTGCTTACATCCCTTCCTAACAGTCCAAAAAGCCTTATGTAAACATTGTAAATTAGTATAGCAAATAAAATTCCTGATGGTTCAGACCTCTAGCACAAATAGGAGTCTACACACCCCAATCTACATGTTATTGAGAAGACAAATACAAAAGATTATCAAGAGACCGGGAGAGATGGCTTCAGAGTCCAGAACAAGTGAGGTGGGAGGTGATTAGCAAAAGAAAGGAAACGGTCATAGGCTCTAGCAGCAGCAGAACACAGATAACATTAGTTAGGTTTTCTTTCCAGAAAACAAAGGACTATTAGTAGAAACTACTGAAACAACTTCTAGGACAAGGTAGATGATAACTCTGGATACTGAGTGCCCGAAGGAAAGGCTCTTGGAAAATGTGCAGAGTCTAATGTGGCAGTTTCAGGAAGGCACCAGTGCTGAGAGAGAAAGCGGCATCTTGGAAGGCACCAGACTTCTTTGGAAATTTATTAGTGAAGGAACAAAATGAGGTTAAAAAATAGTTCTCAAAAAATCAGAAGAGGACAGACATAACAAAAGGTATAATTTATTATTAATATAAGGAGACTACCCTTTAACAATCGAAGAAAGAAGCAAATGGACTGAAAAACTAAAGGAGTTGCATCATTTCTCCCGACCACTTGCCGATAAGATCACCAGATGTTACTGATCCAGAAAAATATAACACACTTAAAATAAAATAAACAGGATCAATTTTAATGTCATTTAAAGTTACTATAAACACTTTAGGAGGCTGGGGTGGGAGGATTGCTTGACTCCAGGAGCACAAGACTAGCCTGGGCAACAGAGAAAGGCCCTATATCTACAAAAAAAAAATTAAAAATCAGCCAAACATGGTAGTGTGTACCTGTAGTCTCAGCTATTCTGGAGGCTAAGGCAGGAGAATCCCTGCAGGCCAGGAATTCAAGGCTATAGTGAGCTATGGTCATATGACCATACTCCAGACTGAGCAACAGAGCAAGACCTTGTGTCTAAACATAAATAAATCAAGTTACTATAAGATATATGTAATATGTAATATTTATATATTTAAATTATATGATTACATAATTATATTATTTAATATAATATTTATATTATTTATAAATGTTAAGGAAAACAAAGTTAGAGAAATTATGGCATCTGCGATGAAGGCTTATACACAGAACAGTATGCCTGAGGAGAAACGGATCAATAGAGCAGCATGGGGGCTTCAGAAAAAGATGTACATGTATACTGTCTCCTGATTTACAACAACATTGCTATTGCAAATCACTGGAGAAAACGGGACATATTCAGTAAAATAAACTGGCACAATTGGACATCTGAATAAAAAACAAAATACAGAGTCCTACCTTACAGCATAACAAAAGGGAAAAGAAATCATATAACTTAAAGTGAAGGGTAAAACTATTTGTTATTTGATTGCACTGTGGTCTGAGAGACAGTTTGTTACAATTTCCATTCTTTTGCATTTACTGAGGAGTGATTTACTTCCAATTACATGGTCAATTTAGAGTAGTTAGTTACCCTATCATCAAAATTGAAAGAGTTAGAGGAGCAAGATCGAAAAATCTCAAAACCTAGCAGAAGACAAGAAATAACTAAGATCAGAGCAGAACTGAAGGAGATAGAAACACAAAAAACCCTTCAAAATATCAACAAATTCAGGAGCTGGTTTTTTGTGACAATGGCCATACTGCCCAAAGTAACTTATAGATTCAATGCTATCCCCATCAAGCTACCAATGACCTTCTTCAGAGAACTGGAAAAAACCACTTCAAACTTCATATGGACCCAAAAGAGAGCCTGCATATCCAAAACAATCCTAAGCAAAAAGAACAAAGCCAGAAGCATCATGCTGCCTGACTTCAAACTATACTACAATGCCACAGTAATCAAAACAGCATGGACCTGGTATCAAAACAGAGATATAGACCAATGGAACAGAACAGAGGCCCTGGAGGCAACAACACACATCTACAACCATCTGATCTTTGACAAACCTGACCAAAACAAGCAATGGGGAAAGGATTCTCTGTTTAATAAATGGTGTTGGGAAAACTGGAAATGTGCAGAAAGCAGAAACTGGACCGCTTCCTGACACCTTACATTAAAATTAACTCCAGATGGATTAAAGATCTAAACATAAGACCTAACACCATAAAAACCCTAGAAGAAAACCTAAGCAAAACCATTCAGGACATAGGCATAGGCAAGGACTTCATGGCTAAAACACCAAAAAGCAAAGGCAACAAAAGCCAAAATAGACAAATGGGATCTAATTAAACTCCAGAGCTTCTGTACAGCCAAAGAAACAATCATTAGAGCAAACTGGCAACCAACAAAATGGGAAGAAAATTTTGCAATCTACCCATCTGACAAAGGGCTAGTATCCATAATCTACAAAGAACTAAAACAGATAAAAAAAAAAAAAAAAAAAAAAAACCTCATACAAAAGTGGGTGAAGGATATGAACAGACACTTTACAAAAGAAGATATCAATGAAGCCAACAAACATATGAAAACTTGCTCATCATCACTGGTCATTAGAGAAATGCAAATCAAAACCACATTGAAATAACATCTGAAAAAACACCAGTTAGAATGGTGATCATTAAAAAATCTAGAGACAACAGATCCTGGAGAGGATGTGAAGAAATAGGAACACTTTTACACTGTTGGTGAGAGTGTAAATTAGTTCAACCATTGTGGAAGACAGTGTGGCAATTCCTCACGGACCTAGAAAAAGAAATACCATTTGACCCAGCAATTCCATTACTGAATATATACCCAAAGAATTATAAATTGTTCTGTTATAAAGACACATGCACACGTATGTTCATTGTCGCACTGCTTACAATAGCAAAGACCGGGAACCAACCTAAATGTTCATCATTGATGGACTGGATAAAGAATATGTGAAACATATACACCGTGGAATACTACACAGCCATAAAAAATGATGAGTTCATGTCCTTCATAGGGACATAGATGAATCCAGAAACCATCATTCTCAGCAAACTGACACAAGAACAGAAAACCAAACATTGCATGTTATCACTCAGAGGCAGGTGTTGAACAATTAGAACATGTGGACACAGGGAGGGGAGCATCACACACTGCGGTCAGTAGGGGGAGGCGAGGGGAGGGACAGTGCGGGGTGGGAGGGCGGGGAGGGATAATGAGGAAAGAAATACCAGATATAGGTGTTCGGGGGATGAAGGCAGCAAACCACTTTGCTATATATGTACTTATGCAACAATCCTGCATGATCTGCACATATACGCTAGAAACTAAAGTACAGTTAAAAAAAAGAGAGAGAGAGAGTGAAAATATTCCAAATATTTATACCTAACAAAGGCTTATATACAGAATATTTTAAAAATACAAATGAAAAAGAAAACATAACGACCTAATAAAAAATGAAAACAGTTAAAAGACGTGGACAGTCAGAAAAGATACTATTGAAGTGACCAAAAGGCACATCAAGTTCTCACTAAGAAAATGTAAATTAAAGGCACAGTGTTATACCACCAATTATCAAATAGAATGGCTGAAATAAAAATAAGGTAGAAATTGATGCAAATGTTCATAGAAGCACTCTTTATTATTATAAAAATAATTTTTAAAATTAGCTCTTCTTCAGGAGGAGACTGGAAAACTGTATTTGTTCATCAATAGATTATTCTAAGGTAGTTGAAGTGACTAAACTAGACCTGATGTATCAACATGTATACAATCATATTTAATGGTGATGGGTGATCGCCAATTGCAAAATTATATACGCCATCTGAAATCATAAATCTATTATCTATTTCATAGTTATAAAATATAATAGAGTATACAATTCATATTAAATACATACACACACAAACTCATATTGAAATTTTAAAAAACTTCGGGGAATGGAGAGAAAAAAATGGATGGGTATAAGGACTTAGGCTGTATCTATATTATTCTTTAAATAATGAAAGAAAAGTTGAAAGAAAACATTTTTTAAATGTTAATACTAGCTTTATTTTAGAGATCAGCACATTAATACATAGGTTACATTGTTTTAGGTACTCATCTCTGTGCTTAAATTTTTCATAATATTTAAATGTAAAACCAAGAAATCAGAAGACAATCATAAAAGAAACTATCTTTTCAGAAATATTAACAATCTGCCTTTAGATAACTATGTGAAATAAGATTTTGGCTGAAGTAAATAATGGTGAAAGATATGGTTAATTATGGTAAAGAGCCACATACTCAGTAAATACCTGAGATAAATAGATTTTGTAAGAAGCTAGTATTCTACTGAGAATAAAACACTAGCTGGAAGTGAACTGTATGTGCTGGGTAAGACAATGAGCTATCACAAAAAGACAAACCTCAAGATGTTGTTACATCAATATTCCTCATACAAGCAGGATGATTGTGGTTGAAAATGGCCATATTCTTGAAGCTATTTGGGAAATGTTCACAGAAAGCCAAAATCCAGTGTTATTTTTGAGATTTACTCTTACGAATTTTTTAAAACCCAAAGGCATTTTAAGAGAAAATTAAAATCCTAATTCCAATACTCCTCCATTATATCTGCAAGGGGCACTATTCCCATTGTATTATATAGAAACATTATGTGTGTTATATGTACATGTGACAGCCTTGGAATTCTGCTATTAGCTTATTTCATTGGGTAGTCATATTTCTTGAGATGTTCTCCACTCTGGAATTAATCTTTGAAAATAGCTGACAAAACTATGGTTCTCAACTTGACCACATGTTTGGACTTGGGAGTTTTGAAAACGTACAGTTCCCAAGACACATGCCTAAAAAGTTAATCAGTCTGTGGTTGTGGATCCCAGGTTTCAGTATCTTTGAAAGCTCACTAGATTTGTGCAATGTACAGGTAGATTTAAGAGACTGACCTGAGAATTGGCTCAGTTCTTTTTAAAAAACTTTTAAGTTCAAGTATACAAATGAAGGTTTGTTACATAGGTAAACTGCATCAGAGGGGTTTGTTGTACAGATTATTTCATCATCTAGATATTAAGCCTAGTACCAATTAGTTATTTTTCTTGATCCTCTTCCTCCTCCCACCCTCTACCCTTTAAAAGGCTCTAGCATGTGTGGTTTCCCTCTATGTGTCCATGTGTTCTCATCATTCAGCTCCCTCTTGTAAGTGAGAAAGTGCACTATTTGATTTTCTGTTTCTGTGTTAGTTTGCTAAGGACGATGGCCTCCAGCTCCATCCATGTCCCTGCAAAGGACATGGTATCATTCTTTTTCATGTCAGCATAGTATTCCAGGGTGTATATGTACCACCTTTTCTTTATTTTTTTTTCTATATCACTGAGGGGCATTTAGGTTGATTCCATGTCTTTGTTGTTGTGAATAGTGCTATACTGAACATATACATGTGTTGTGTCTTTATGCAGAATGATTTCTATTCCTTTGGGTATTGACATAATGTGGTTGTGTCCCCACTCAGCTAGATCTGATGTATGAACAGACATATCAGATGTAGCTGGGAGGGACCCAGGAGGAGGTAATTGAATCATGGGGGCCTGTCTTTCCATTGCTATTCTCCTGATAGTAAATAAGTCTCATGAGATCTGATGGGTTTATCAGGGGCTTCTGCTTTTGCTTCATCCTCATTTTCTCTTGCCACCGCCATGTAAGAAGCACCTTTCACCTCCCACCATGATCCTGAGGCCTACTCAGCCATGTGGCACTGTAAGCCCAATTAAACTTATTTTTCTTCCCAGTCTTGAGTATGTCTTTATCAGCAGCATGAAAAAGGACTAATATAGGAAATTGGTACCAAGAGAGTGGGGCGTTGCTGGAAGGATACTCAAAATGTAGAAGCGACTTTGGAAATGGGTAACAGGAAGAGGTTGGAACAGTTTGGAGGAGGGCTCAGAAGAAGCAAGGAAAAATGTGGGAAAGTTTGGAACCTCCTAGAGACTTGTTGAAAGGATTTGACGAAAATGCTGTAGTGATATGAACAATAAGGTCTAGGCTGAGGTGCTCTCAGATGGAGATGAGGAACTTCTTGGGCACTGGAGCAAAGGTGACTCTTGTTATGTTTTAGCGAAGAGACTGATGGCATTTTGCCCATGCCCTAGAGATCTGTGGAACTTCGAAAGAGATGATTTAGGGCATCTGGCAGAAGAAATTTCTAAGCAGCAAAGCATTTAAAATGTGACTTGGGTGCTATTAAAAGCATTCCATTTTAAAAGAGAAACAGAGCATAAAGTGCAGAAAATTTGTAGCCTGATGATAAAATAGAGAATACAAACCCGCTTTCTAAAGAGAAATTCAAAATTCAAGCTGGCTGCAGAAATTCGTGTAGGTAGCAAGAAGCCTAATGTTAATCCCCAAGACCATGGAGAAAATGTCTCCAGGCCGTGTTAGAGACTTTCACAGGCTCCTCCCATCTCAGGCCTGGAGGCCTGGGAGGAAAAAGTAGTTTCATGGGCCCAGCCCACGGATCCCATGCTGTGTGTAACCCAGGGACTTGGTGCCCTGTGTTCCAGCCTCTCTAGCTGTGGGTGAAAGAGGCTCTATTATGGAGTAGAGCTCAGGCTGCAGTTTTAGAAGGTAGAAGCCCCAAGCCTTGGCAGCTTCCATGTGGTGTTGAGCCTGTGGGTGCACAGAAGTCAAGAATCGAAGTTTGGACTCCTCTGCCTAGATTTCAGAAGATGTATGGAAATGTCTGGATGTCCAGGCAAAAGTTTGCTGCAGTGGCAGGGGTCTCATGGAGAACATCTGCTAGGACAGTGCAGAACAGAAATGTGGGGTTGGAGCCTCCACAGTGAGTCCCTACTGGGGCACTTCCTAGTGGAGCTGTTAGAAAAGGGCCACCATCCTCCAGACCCCAGAATGGTCGATCCATTGACAGCTTGCACCATGTACCTGGAAAAGACACAGACACTCAGTGCAAGTCTGTGAAAGCAGCTGAGAGGAAGGTTGTACCCTGCAAAGCCATGAGGATGGAGCTGCCCAAGACCATGGGAACTCACCTCTTGCAGCAGCATGTCCTGGATATGAGAACTGGAGTCAAAGGAGATCATTTTGGAGCTTTAAAATTTGACCGCCCCACTGGATTTTGAACTTGCATAGGGCCTATAACCCCTTTGTTTTGTCCGATTTCTTCCATTTGGAACAACTATATTTATCCAATACCTGTATCCCAATTGTATCTAGGAAGTAACTAGCTTGCTTTTGATTTTACAGGCTCATAGATGGAACCGACTTGCCTTGTCTCAGATGAGACTTTGGATTGTGGACTTTTGGGTTAATGGTGAAATGAGTTAAGACTTTGGGAGACTATTAGGAAGGCATGATTGGTTTTGAAATGTGAGGACATGAGATTTGGAAGGGCCAAGGGTAGAATGATATGGTTTGGCTGTGTCCCCACCCAAATCTCAACTTGCATTGTATTGCCAAGAATTCCCATGTGTTATGGGAGTGACCCAAGGGGAGGTAATTGAATCATGGGGGCCGGTCTTTGCCATGCTATTCTCAATACTGAATAAGTCTCACAAGATCTGATGAGTTTATCAGAGACTTCTGCTTTTGCTTCTTCCCCATTTTCTCTTGCTGCCACCATGTAAGAAGTACCTTTCATCTCCCACCATGATTCTGAGTCCTCCCCAGCTGTGTGGAACTGTAAGTCCAATTAAACCTCTTTTTATTCCCAGTCTCAGATATGTATTTATTAGCAGCATGAAAATGAACAAATACAGGTATATATCCAGAGACTCGCTTCCATTACTGAGTTTATACCTAGCTAACATAACCTCATGCATTTGGCTTTCTCATTCTGATAGTCACTGTTTCAAATAAATAATAAACAAATGTTAAATAAATAGCTATGTTCTGCTATTTGGGAAGGTTATATTATTTTACACAATTTTATTTTTTCCCATTTTCTGGACTTGCTCAAATAAATGTCTGATCTTTTGGGAGATGCTCCACAGCTACATGAAGTTTGTTCATATGCTTTGAGTCCTCATTTGCTCTGGAGCTATTTTTATGTATAGTGCTCCTGGCACTGTACAGTAATTATGTGCTTTTCTATTTTCTTCATTAGATCAAAACAATTTAAGAAAAAGAAATGCTTCTTATTCATCTAGCACATAGTAAATAATCAATAAATATTTGTTGAGAATGAATAATCCAATTGAAAGTTAATATTATTATTACAGTTTTATAAATTTAATGTATTCTTCATTGCAGATATCATGTCTTCAGTAAAATGATGCTGAATTTATGTATTTGTTTGGCTTTTTATTTTGAAATAACGTAATTTCTCTCTGTTACCTCCTAGTACTATGTATGTGGACACTTTTTCAGGGATGAGCACTTACAACAACTATAGGAACACTATTGATCAAACATGACCAACTGTTTCTACTTACTTATTTTCTCTTTCTGTTGAGATACTCAGAAAAATTATGGTCAATTTTTTTCCAATATTTTCCATCTCTGTTTTTATGTTTGGGTCTACATTTTATGTTACTTAATTTTCTAAAACATTTAGTGAACTTTGGCTGCTTCCTCATAATTGAGACTTGGGCTTTAGAATGCTGATTGGAAGTTTTGTGTGCATGGCCAGATTTGTCAAATATGGCTTTGTTTTAGACCAAAATGACTAGACTGTATTTTGGAATACCATCAGTATCAATATTTATAAATATTTTCTTTTGGATTTCCTGGAGAATAATTGTCACATTTCTTGCTTAGAGAGGTGTAAGCATAATTTCTAAGATTCTAGGAGCCAAGTGGTGAACAGAATTGGGAGATTAATCACAGGAAAAGGCAAATTAAAAGTACAATGTGATATAATATTTATCAGACAATAAAAAGCATATGTTAGTGAAGATGAGAAGCAACTGAAACTCCCACACAGTGATGACTGAAGTACAAATTATTACAACCACATTAGAGAGTGGTTTTGCAAAATCTACTAAAACTAAAAATATCCATACCTCATGATTCAGCAATCCTACTACTTAGTATATACTCAACAATAATTGTATGCATATTTCTATATATTTCATCTTAGATTAAATAATGAAATAATCTTACAAATAAGTTTAGCAAAAGACTCTAGAACAAGAAATATTATATACTGTATAATTCTTCTTAGATAATGTAGACAAACAGGCAAAACGAATCTATGCTGTTAGAAATCAGAATACTGGCTAATTGCAGAGGGGATAGGAACTGGATGACAGCACAAAGTGGGGCTTCTGAATAGCGGATGGTGCTCTCATTTTGTGTTTGTTTTTCAGCACTTTTTACATAGATGTATTCAGTGACAAAAAGAAGTTCTCATTCTGGTAGGCAAAGACTGATTCTTTTTTATTTGTGATACTAAGAAATCATCAGAACCAGTTGTTAGACTTGTTCCATTGATCAAAAACTCACATCAGTGAATGTGCTTTTACAATCAGTGATAGTCCTTTACTTTTGAAATTTAGTCCATCAGGAGTAGATTGTTTGCAATAAAGCACATCTCTGAGTGACAGCTAATTAACCGAAAATCACACTCGGTTGACTACTACAGATGATGTTAACCTCTACAAAATGACTTAACCTCTACAAGGATGTCAATACCTGAACTCCACACTTTCCCCAGAACTTCGTATTAGGACCACCAGTCTGCTCTGCTCAGAGACACTATGGCTGACTAGTATAATTCTCCTTCATAAAAATAAGCAATATATTCCACTCTTTTTAAAACTCTGTATTGAGTAGTGATCTTATCCTTTTATTACAGACTGAGAAAATTTATCCTACTGCCTACTTATGATAGGGGCAGGTTTTTAATGGATATCAATTACAATGCAATGCTTTTTTAAAAAATTCAGGAGGATATCTAGTTTTGACCAATTTGATAGAATGAGACCAGATTTACCTTATTGCTTTAAGTAACCAAAAAGCAGACAAAATATATAAATCATGAGCTTTAAGACATTGGACATTAGTCAATGAAGGGGACAGAACCCTGAGAAAATGTCAACAAACTGATCCCTAGGGTTGCCCCAGTATATCACCTTGAGGGAATTTCCAGGTGATGACAAAGGGAGGAGGAACCCAGGTAGAGCCTGATGGACTCCCTGAGTTGAAGAAACAGAGCTAAGTAACTAATTTTTAAAAAGCACTCAGAAAATTCTGATGTATGTGACCTGTGAACACAATTTGAGGAGGTGAGAAACTGTTGTGTAAACAGTCATATTGCATTTAGCCTTTTCCTAGTAACTTATTGATTTATTACTTTTGTTCTATTTGGCAAGTCACTTCAATTTCTCTTGTGTAAAAACGAAAATAATAATAGCAACTACCTCATGGAGTTAAGACTAGGTGAACTGTAGATCTAAAACTCATAGACTAAGCTCAGTGTATGTGAGTAGAAACCAGAGTTAGTCATGGTGCATTTAATTGCTGTCTAGGCTCTTCACAATGTAGGATGAGAAGCTTCAAGATTATTTGATGGACATCAGGTAATTCAGATGTCTAACTAAGATATTTCTACTTCAGTGATTATGTGACTAACTGAATTTGTTTACTGAAAAATGAGATTACCTGTGATTTACTTTCAAAATTCTTCATGGAAATAATATAAATAATGACGTGCTAAGTGTTAAGTCTTTTCTGACATGACATCTAAAATATTTGTTTAGTCATTTTTTTCTTGGAGTGTCACATACACTCAATATTCTAATTATATTTTAAAGACAAATTACTTGTCATTGTGTTTTTTAAAAAGGATTTAAAAAATGACAATGGATGCAAGTTCCTTTTCTGCTCTTCTTTTTATAATGACAAAAGAATTGAACAAAATGTGTGAGAATAACTTAGCTATGTTATATAATCATATTGACATAGGCTTCTGTCTAGAAACCTTGGAACCTTTTGAAATTTTTTTCTGAAAGCTTGGCTGGACAGAATGGATTAGTTGGCAGAGAAAAGCCACATGTTGTACTTGCATCTACGTGAATTACAAATGTTTGCTAGGTACTCTAATAAATTTCAAATTGTACAAGGAAATTAATGCTTTAGACAGGAAATGTTTACCATACGATTTGTTGGGAATCATGGCAGTGTATGTATTAATTGAAAGAGCAGAACCAAACGTGATAAAGATAGCTTGTAATGTTTACCTCTTCCCTGGAGATAGCCAGATGGCTGTGTAATGCTTGAATCTGGCACAACTACCGCTTATTAATTGTTTAGGCTTTCAATTTTGAGCTGGATATTAATCCTTTGTGTCAACATAAGGGATTCTCTCTTATAGATACACTCACATATAATCTTCAACTCTATTTATGTCTAAAGGTTACTTAAAGATCCTCTAAAAATTACTTTTGTCAATGCAAGGACTTTCTAAGAGTATAATACAATAATTACAGAAAAATTTAGATATGTATTTATTTTTAGAGGTAATATCATGTTTCCAATTAATACATTTTAAATATAGATTTTTGTTTGCTGGAGCCATTTTTAATGCCCAAGAGTGTAACCCATTACAATTGTGTTTTGCTGATTTAATGAATTCAATTAATGAAAAAAATCTTCAAGACCAGATATAATCCCAGAAGTACTGATCTAAAGACATAGTAATATATTTAAAGAAAATGCTGGTTTATTGGTTACTTGTTTCTTTAAATTCATTTGTATTTTTGGAGTCTCAGAGGGAAAGAGTAAAGTCATTGACAGTAGTCATGGTTAGAGAAGCAAAATCAAATATATAGGAAGAGTGGGGAATTGTTTCATTTATATTAATTAGACAGTTTCCCCTGTGAAAATAAATGGAGTGATATATACATATTTTCATTTTTTTTCTCACTCACCTCTTCTAACCATGAAGTTGGTTTCTGCCTCAGCTACTATAATGAAATTTTTATCTCACAGTTACAGAGGGATGGCCTTCCTATTGCAAAATTAAATATATTCTGTTTATAAGTTTTTCAGCATTCTGTGTGCCATATGAAATCCAATTCTTTGGAATGTGTCTCCTTTGGAATGCACAACTTTCCACTACCTTAACAAATGCTATTCTGTTAATTATTCTAATCTCATTTAAAAAGTCTTTGCTGCTTTTTAGATCCTTTTTCTACCTACATGTATCATGCAATTCTGTCTCAGAAGTTTCTTAATTCGAACAGTGTCTAATGAAGTGAATTCTGATGTGGCACCTCAATTCTATTCCTCATATTTCAAATACTGGACATTCAAATCCAATCCTATTTCCTAGTATTAAAGAAGTTTCCCTTTAATTTTTCTACCACTTTCATCACGTATCTTTAGATATTTTAACTCATCTTTCCCATTTATGCTAATATTTATTCAATCACAACATCTTATCAAGTTTTATATAAAATATGCCTTATATCCATTTTACTCTTTTTAATTTCACTGGGATGACCTGAATCTGTATCATTTCCTAGAATCTAAAATGGTAAGCATCTTCCTAGCTAGATTCCTAACGTCAGTCTTCCTTACAAGCCATCTTTATTCAGAAAATAATCCTCTATTAATATTTTTACATTTCTGCAGAGTCTGGGCTTTCTGAGCAGAGTACTGACAACCTGGGTAAAGGATGACTGAACTGCCTTGGAAGGTAAGATAATGAACTGCTCTGGAAAAAACTGAAGATGTTTTCTGCTATCATCTGATTGTTTGAACCACCCCCTCCCTCAAATTCATATATTGAAACGTACTCCCTAATGCAATAGTATTAAGAGGTGGAGTGTTTAGGAGGTAATTAGGTCATGAACACAGAGCTCATGAATGAGCTTAGTGACCTTATAGAAGAGGACCAAGGACCTTGCTTGTTCTTTCCATAGTGTGAGGACACAACAAAAAGGTGGCATCTGTGAAAGAGACAGCAAGCCCACATCAGATAACAAACCTGCTGGTGCCTTGACTTTGTATTTCACAGCCTCCAGAATTAAAATAAATTTCTGTTGTTGATAAATTACCCAGTCTAAAGTATTTTGTTACAGCAGCCTGAACAGACTAAGATATCTCCCAAAGCCCTTTACATACATTCTAAAGGTAATATAACCCAGACATGCCATTTTTTTCCCCCTCAAAGACAGTTACTTTCTTCCAGGGCAGTGCCTTCTTCCTTCCTGGAGAGGATTTACTTGTTTACATTATGGAGTAAAAGCCAGTCTCTTCTCTCCCTTGATCTCTAAAGAGAAGAGGATATGACATGTCAAGCTTGTTATAGAAGCTCTAAGTCTCAGAATTTTGGGATTTCTTCCTGTGATGCAAACCATGCTGTATGCAAAATGACATCAGGTCCTCATTGTGCAACACTTGGGGAATTAGACTGAAGCACTGCTAAGATATTCTGTAAGTAAACGGTCTATTTTCTGATCCACAGTTTTTGCATTTCCTATTAGGACACATTAACTAATTAAACACAAAAACAAATTTAATATTTTGAACAATCTAACCAAATAAATATTATTTAAATAATAATTTTATCCAATTACTTCTTTGCACAAAATATTTAGGGGATATTCATATAGTTTTTTGTTTGATTGATTTTTACTACCGGGCTTTTAAAGTCCTTATTTTCTAACACAATTCTATACTCTAGTTAGTCTTCTCTGTTTCATAAACAGCTGGGCATGGTGGATCATGCTTACAATCCCAACTATTAGAGAGGCAAAGGTAGGATGATTTATTGAGCCTAGAAGTTTGAGACCAGCCTCGGCAACATAGTGAGACCTATTTCCACAAAGAGAAAGAATAAAATAAGTTTAAATGCTGTTTTGCAAATAAAGCAAATTTATCACTGCTTCTTGAGAAAGTAGAACATTTCCTTACTAAGTGGTATGATTGCAATATCACTTATTAATAGCCTTATGGAAAAGGGTAAAATTTGATTCATAATTCGTATCATAGGCCAGGATAGATAGATCAAAAAATTAGCTATGAATAATGAAACTGTGAAAATATGAAAATATGAGTGACTTACCCAACTATGACATAACACTCAAAAGCTTAAAATTAAAAAAGAAAAAATCATGGCAAAGACATCATATGCAAAGTAAAAAGAAAAATGAAAATCCGTATTAAAAATGATGATACTTATATAACAAAGGTTTTATAAGCCTGGCGTACAAAAAGCTTCTCAAAATAAAAAAGGCAAACGTACAAATAGCAAAACATCACCAAAACAAAATGCTGGTCAAAAATACATATACAAATGCCATATAAATATGGCATATGTTCCGTTTCCATCTTTTCTGATGAAAAGTCAATCATCCTTCATGGTGTTGCTCCTCTGTATTTCTGGTCTTTTTTCCCCTGTTGTTTCTTTCCTTTTTAGCAGTTCAACTATCAGCAAGTAGGAATAGTTCTTTTTACTTACTGTGTTTGTAACAGTTTGCTGAACTTCTCTGATCTATAAATCAGAAATTTTTCAGGTCAAATTTGGGAAGATTTCACTTTTTACTTTTTAGATCTTTTTTTTTTTTCACTTTCTTTTCCAATCAATAGTTTTCTCTGTCAGTGACTTCAATTGCCTATACGTTAGAAACTTTTGATATTATTTCAAAGATCCTTCAAGATTCATATTTTCTTTAATATTTTCAGATTGAACAATTTCTAGTGCTTTGAGTTTGCATTTGCTAATTTTTTATTTGCAATCATCTGTTAAACTTATTCAGTGAAAATTCCATTTCAATCATTTTATTACTTATTTCTAAAATTTTATTTGATTTATTTTATAGATTCTATTTCTCTGTTGAAATTTCCTGCAGTATTAAGGAATTAATAATTAAAATACTTTAATAATTTGAGTACATTTTTCATTAAATCTTCCAATATATTTGTAATAGTCACTTGAAATATTGTGCTGCTAAGTTAAACATCTGTGCCATCTTGGATTTTGTTTTAATTTATTGTTTTTCAGTTCCTTTATATATTTATTGATTCTCTATTGAAAACATTGGATGTTTGGATTACACATTGTAAATATTCTGATTCAATATTTTACTTAAAAATGGACCACCTTGTACTTGCAAAGACTTGGTTTTGTGATTTGTGAAACTGAATTTGTGAAAAGGTCAAGGTCTTTCTCAAGTCTCTCTAACTTATGGAACTCAACTTACAAATTATGTCTGTCTTGTTAATCTTATTAAGCCTTTTTAAAGACTTTGTTTTGGTGTGTCTAAAGTAGGCACAGGCCTTTGGTGCTTGTGGTTCAGAAACAAATCCATTAAAATCTAATGTGTCCAGGCATAAGCACATTCTCCCACAGTGCGTGCACGTGCTATTCTTTACCTTCTTCCTTCTCTGGTTTAGCGCTTTCTTGTCATTGCTTGCTTCCCATTATATTTTATTTTATTCCTGCTCAGTTATGTTTTTTTTTAAAGATTCTTTTAATATTTTACCTAGCATTTACATATGTTCCGTACCAGAAATTTATCTGCAAACATCTAGTCTGTTCTATTTGCAGAAAAGAAATTCTTATAATAGTCTTTACGTTTCCTAAAAATGGTGATTCTTGAAAGTGGGTAGAACCTTAGGCAGATACAGAGCTTTAACTGAATAACGGATATTCAGAAGAGATAGAATTGGAATACAT
This sequence comes from Saimiri boliviensis, assembly GCF_048565385.1. Classification (NCBI taxonomy): domain Eukaryota; kingdom Metazoa; phylum Chordata; class Mammalia; order Primates; family Cebidae; genus Saimiri; species Saimiri boliviensis. Next base: position 59,789,019 of record NC_133458.1, read on the forward strand.
AAGTGAAACTGGAATTCAGTATTCTTTAGCTATGTACATTAGCGACAGAAATGACACAAAACAAAATGCCTGTATGAAAGTATAGACGGAGCTGGAGTCAGGTTCAAGTATTTCTAATAAGAACATGTGCCCAAAATAACTAGAAATGTTAGTTTAAAAAAAAAAAAAAAGATCAAAAAGAGAAGAGCCAAGAACCTGGGAATTGTTGTGGACAATTTGTCTGCTAATTATTTGTAATACATATTCTTATATTAAACTACAAAGGCAATCTGGAGTTTTATTTATTTTCCTCCCTTTTTATAGTTTCCTGAATTATCCTTTCAACAGTTACTTCTTTTCAGACAGCTCAAATGTATTTTCTATACATGCCTATGACTTACAAATAGCTGTAACTTTTTTCTGATCTGAGGGAAGTTAAACTCTTTGAACTTTCTTTTTCTCACCTATAAAATAGAAACAATAATTTTCTTGAAGAACTATTAAGGAGATTAATAAGAATTATTATCAATAAGAATTAATAATATATGCAAAAATACCACAGCCAATATTTATTTTGCAAATACTTTGTAAAAACAATAGATACCTCTATTATTATTTCCTTAGTAAAATTAAATTTGATTAGATAGTATATTCTTCTAAATAGCAGATCTTGATTTGGAGAAAAATGGTAGAAACTATGGAACACTTAAAACAGCTGTAACTTCTTAGCATGCCTTGGAGTTGCCTTGGAATTAATTTTTATTAAAAATTCTCCTTAATTTACAGTTTTAAGCTTGATATGTTTTAGGTAACTTATTACCCACCATGATTGAATAAAATGATTCTAGACCCAGGGAGACAGAAATCATGTAGTCCAGCAAATCTATTTCATAATTAAACTGATACAGAGAAAGAGGTTATGACCTGCTGAGTGGTTCCTACTTAATGAAATACACAAAACTAAAACCATTTTTCCTGACTCCTTTTTCAATGAATTTTCCATTCCACAGGGCAGTCTCTACTTACTGAATCCTAGCATTCATTCCAGGCAATGTGTTTTGATGTTAGAAGGTTTTATCTGTGATGGTGAGAGGTCCTAAAAATTACTGAGGGTTTTGAAGATTTTAGTGTAAATTACTAGCACCTCTACAAATATTCTCAATGGAGTTTGTTTGAGTGGTGAAAGAACAGCCAGCCAAGTATCGTAGAGACCTATGTAAATGCTAAGAGGTGACAAGATAACAGCAATGGCTTGTACACAAACTTTACCATTATTCTCTTACGGTAATAGCTTACATTCTTATACTACGAGTGGTAGTTAAACAGTGTTTGGCCATTAAAGGAGCCTCATAGGACCCAAAATGAAATGCTTACATATCTACAGTTTGCTGTATTATTGTTGAAGTAGCATATGCCTCTCAACAAGGGCACAGATGCAAGCTTCAATTATTTTCCTTCTATAATTGTGTGCTGTATATACTCTTGTATCAGAAACCATAGGTGTGTATACAGAGCATTTCAGAAACAACGACTTCAAATTCAGTCTCACTTGAGGTATCAAAAAAACTGGAGTATTTTTACTGATTATATAAAAATATTCCTGCTACATAACCAACCCCCAAAATATAACATTGCTACATAACCAATCTCCAAAACACAACCTCGCCACATAACCATTCCCAAAGCACAACCTCAAAAGCACTTCACTGAGGCTAGGTATAATTTACCAATCTCTCTGTTATCAATAAATAGTGCTAAGAAGCAGTATAAACTTCCCTGAAACTCCTTGGATCACGAGTACGATTAACTCTACTAATCTTGTTATCATATTTCATATTTTAATTAAACAGATCAGGCTCATTTCTGACTTGCTGGAATTAACCTTCACAGCAGCACCATCCACGTCTCTTATCTGTGCTCAAAGCCTTGATATGACAAAACAATAACTCTAGTTGACAGCAATTATTTGCCATATTGTATAACTAAAGTCTATGAGCAAAATCACATACCTATTCCAAACATTTGTAATAACCACTGAGGAGTTACATGGATTTAAAAGGCAAATATAATCAGAACCATATGATAATACCAGCACAAATTTTCTCATAGTTTTCTATTAACATTAGTTTCTTGATTCCTCCTTAATCTATATATATCTGCATTTTAGGGTTCATATCTGGTGAATGACTAAGAATTGTAATACATTTATCATTGATAAGGCTTAAAGTTTTTTCAAACTACTTCTCTTTCAAAGGGATGACATCCTGCAAGAGTTTTAATTCACTCTCTCAATACAATTGGTCTTCAAAATTAGTGTTAAAAATTTTACTAGGTTCCATGATACTAAATGAACATGTGATCTCTATTATTCTGTATAAGAGCATCATTCCATACTCTGAATACACGGTTGTAATGTAAACAAAATATTATTGCAATAATTATTTTGTTTCTTCCAATAAAATTTACCTCTTCCCATATAGCATATATTATTTCTCATAGTAGGTTAAAGCCAATGCATTATGGGCTAAATTTTTCACCCCCAAATTAATATGTTGAAGCCCCAGTACCAAGAATGTGACTGTATTTGGAGATAGGGCCTTTAAAGAGGCGATTAAGCTAAAATGCGGATGTGGGATGAGCACTAATCCCATTTGACTGTTGTCCTTATAAGAAGAGGAAATGCGGATACACAAAGAATACCAGGGATACTTATGCACCAAGGAAAGACCATGTAGAGGACACAGCAAGAAAGCAGCCATGCTAACCAACATGCAAGCTCATTTCACTTGCTGATTTGGGACATGTCATCTTAATGTTTGCTTTAATTGCAAGGTCCATTATTGTCAGTGTCATATCCTTCTAGTTGGTTTGTCACCTGTTGGAAGAAGATCATGCCGTATTTGATCCTCACAGATCTTCCCTAACTAAAAGCAAACTTCACCAGGCAATTATTCCTATTCTTATTTCTAATTATTTAAAGGTGGTTTTTCTTTTTAACTGGCCAGTGCCATTTGATCCATCAAAACTGATGTTGCCATTAGGTATTAAATACTTTAGAATGCATAGGAAATATATATATATATAGAAACAAAATTGTTGAATCTGCAACAATACGGTTCACATTAATGGTAGTCATCATTATCCACACTTTATGTTATTATCCACATCAAATCTTTGACTTCCCATTTTCAGTAACGCAGGCTTACCGAGGTATGCCAGATTATTTTCCTTTGTCAGTGCTTCACAACTCATTTTTTTCTCCACCTACTTAAGAGTTTCCACATACAATAAGGCAAATTGCTAGTTTCTCACATAATATTGTGACAGATGAGACTTGCTGCTGTCATTAAACCATAATCACAATTAATGGCCACATGATGTTCTTTTAGATTGTGAATTAACACACAGCATTCTCCAGATTATCAACAGGGCACACACATTCCCACATTGGCTTCAAAACACAGGTCCTTCATTATATTTATATTTTGGAAATGAGAAAGAAAAGAAATAGCCACGTTTGTATTGCTCCATATAGCCATATGCAGAGTAAGACTGCAGATCATTTCCAAAAACATGTTCATTAGGTTGGCCTTTGCTTAGCTCATTTCTTGGTTCTCTAAAAGAAGAGGAGGTTTTGACAAAGTACTTTACCCAGAGGCCCTTTTCAACCTAAGTTGAGAAAGCCTATTCTCTTGCTCTACCCCTTTATCTGGCTTATGTGTTAGAATCCCTTTGGCTCAGTTTCTTTCAGAAACAGTGTCAACTTTCTATTGATCGTTAATTGTAATCCAAACTTTTACTCCTGAAGTAGGTCCTTCTGGTTTACCCTCTGGTGTATCTCATATTACTCACATCGAGATGTACTGTGCTAGGGCTTCCACGTTATTCTCAATAGTAGGAAGTAATAATGGACGAGTACAAAGAAATAACAGTCACTTCCAACTTGATATGCAGGTAAGAGATAAAACACATCATAAATCTTTTCGGAATTCTTGCAGTTGTGTTCAACTTGATAGACATTGAAATTTGTTTTGCATATTACCAGCCATCCCAATGGTAGTATCAGTGCAAGGACTATTGAGTCTTTTTCATTGAAAAAGAAAACTCTGCTGAAGTACAAAATATTTTTATGTCAGTTACTGTATCATTGTCCAGCTCTTCTTTCCTATTTCAATCCCAAATGCATAATAATTTATCATTTGAGACTCATGTTTAGTTTCATCAATTTATAATAGGTGGCAATCAGAATTCTGTGTTTGGAGACAAGGTCTTCAATCCTTTGGCAACCCCTATATTTTTAAGAAGGGGTTATATTTGCCCATTCCAATTTTCTATTAGCCCATTACTTTGAGTGGCACCAAAAACAAAAATTTTTTGAAAGTGATATTTCTTCATGCATAAGTGCTTCATGTGGGCAATTAAGTTAACATATTGATCTGATGAAGTCTAAATAGAATGGCCAAACTATTTACAATATTTTTGTTCCACTTATTTGATAGTATTAGCAAATTGAGCTCAGTCACTGCTCATGCCAAACCAAATTCAGTGTATAGTATTAAGAACTGTTGCTAATATTCATTTATACCTTTCAAAGAAGTAGAGAAAAAGCCAATGAAATCTACTTGACACCTGCTGCTAGACTTGTCTTAGAATTAATTCCTAGGGTGAACTGCAAATTCTGTCTTTCTGATTAGCATACAGGGCAATTTTTATTAACAGTTTGTGCATTTTCAGTGGTAACTGATATATATTGCTTGGTTCATCTCTTCATGACCTGATTGCCCTCATGTGTACTCATTTCATGGAAATGGGTTGCCATTTTAAGATACAGATTTAGGACCTAAACATTTTGATTTAACCATCATCAGCTTTTTGTATAAGATTTCTTTGGTGAACAGCATGTTCTATTCAATTTGCCCTCAAATCTCCCATAAGGATTTACATGTAGCAAAATCCTACATGAGAGTCTCTTTTACCATGCAGTTAGCTATGGACCAGCTTCCAGACTAAGTTGCAATTCTTTTGACAACATGCTGTAAGTTATTCTATACATAACTAAATTGTGTGTGTGTGTGTGTGTGTGTGTGTGTGTGTTTGTGTGTGTGTGTGTGTCTGTATGCAGTTCTTTATCGTTGCTGAAAACAGAACCTGTAATTCAGACCACTAGGCTAACCAGTTATGAACTCTCTCTATAAGGGATTTATTATTTGCTAAGCAGAGAGCAGTGACAGCTTTCCATGACGAGCCATAGTCCCTGATTCTGGAACTTTTGTCTGAATTAAGCTAACTGCCTGGAAACCTTGAACAACTGGTCTAAAGGAAGGGCCCATTTACCAGCAGCAGTAGGTAACTCTTTAGGAAAAATCTAAATTAGGTATTGTTATTAAACTGGCTACTTGTTCATGGATATAATGATATCTGTTTTGGACTGAACAGTTGTGTCTCTTCCAAAGATATATGTTGATCACTAATCCCCAATGTCTTAGTTTGTGCCGTTCTAAAAACACCTGAGATTGAGTAATTTATAAAGAAGATAAACTCATTTTCTCATATTTCTGTAGGCTGAGAAGTTCAACATGAAAGCACAGGCAGATTTAGTGTCAGCTGAAGGCTTCTCTCTACTTCCAAGATGGCACCTTCTTGATACTTCCTCACATGGTGGAAAGGAGCAAAAAGGGATGAACACTGTGCTCTCATATGACAGAAGGGATAGGTCACTTTCTGAAGCCATAATTTATACTTTTATAAGGGCATTGATTTCATCCATGAGGACAGAGCTCGCATTGTCTAATCACCTCCCAAAGTCCCCATCTCTTAATGCCATCAGTTTGGTGTTTAAATTCCAACATATGAATTTTGGAGGGACACATACATTCAAACCATACCACCCAATGTCATGGTATTTAAAGATAAGGCCTTGGGAGGTAATTGGGATTAGATTAGGTCATAACAGTGCGGCCTTCATGATGGGATTAGTGGCTAAGAAAAGAAAGAGATAGAGAATGTTTCTCTCTCTCTCTCTCTCTCTCTCTCTCTCTCTCTCTCTCTCTCTCTCTCTCTCTCTCTCTCTCTCTCTCTCTCTCTCTCTCTCTATCTCCCCTGCTCCCCATTATATAAGGACACAATAAGAAGGCAATTGTCTGCAAGATAAGAAAAGGGTTCTCACCAGAACTTGAACACTCTGACACCATGATTTTGGACTTTCAGACTCCTTGAGTGTGCAAAAATAAATTTCAGTTGTTTGTACAATTCTATAGTATTTTGCTATGGCAGCCTGAGCTAGCCAGTGCAACTGTCTATGATGCATCCCATTGTTTCTTACTCTTCTGTATATCTTCATACTGTGATGAAACATCTTTGATTGCCTTCCTTTTTAGAATGCTTTTCTGGTATCACTCATGATATGGTGAGTATTTCAGGTCTTAATGTAATATCACATACTTCAGTTATTGGGGCTATCTCAGTTAGTTCACAATAACCATTTCTGGAATGTTCTGTTTCTTCAACCTCAACATGCCCAATTTGAACTCCTGTTCTTTTTCTTTCCTTCTTTCAAAGGGGATGTACTTGATAGCTGTATACAATGATTTTCCAGTCCAGAAGCTGTTGAGCAGTGATTATGAGCTTTTTGCCAGAGTTTCTAAATAGCATGAATCTGTAGCAGACATTTTAAACATAATTCTAGCATTATGATCATAGAGCCATAATAGAATTGCTTGGGCTGCAGCTTCCTGCAGTTTAAGAAAGCTCTGGCTTTTGGGTGCCCAGTCAAACTTTGTAGATGGGGGCTAGCAGAATACTTAACAAGATATATGATTTCAACAAAAAGGCAAATAGATTAAGCATTAAGCCTTCCTTTTAGTCTGAGGGGTGAGGAGCAATAACAATTTATGCCATGGTTATATGGTATGTCATCTATTGCTCTAACCTGTATAATCACCCAAAACTCCATACGCTGAGCAGTGTCTTGAGTTTTAGTAGGAATTAAGAATGATCCCCAGTCAGTCACATGATTTATGACTTTAGTACGGTAACTGCTAGTTTGAGTCTCAGTTTCAGAAATAATTATATTATCATCAACTTATTATAGTAGAGCATGGTCAATTTGTATTATATCTAAGCCCTGCCTCACCAGATTGTCATACTTTACAGGAAAGTTCAAATGCCCTTGAGGTAATGAGTAAAATAAATGCATATTGACAACTGTTTAAGATGATTGCAAATGTTGGCTCTCTGCTGACACATTAAGAATAAGCCATCAGTCAAATTCAACTACAGAATACTAGTTAGCTTTATCCTGTGTTAGTGAAATAGCACCATATCGAGGACTACTAAGGCTACTGAGCACATTGTTCTTTTAATCTTCCGTAGTATAGTGTCATTCTCTATCATACACCAACCTGCTTCATTGCCTGTGCTGGTTTATTGTATAGCAAGTTTGTACACATTAACACACCGCCTTAATTAGTCTGGCAATTTATGGTTGCCTTCCACATATTCAGAATTGCTTCAAATATACAACTTGTATTGCTTAGGAACTCAAGGCACTCATGATGCATGTCCAACTAATGCTGGATAGAGGGAAAATCTACAAGTTATTTTTTATTCCTACATTATATCTACACTTTTTTATTATTATTTCCAATTATTTATTGACATAAAAAAGATGCTACCACAGTATACTTTTTAAAATCATAATTTCAACCTTTATTTAGATTTTACTTTTTTGCCCTTTACAGAGTAGTAAACCAAAAAGAATTTTTTCTCTATCCACAGAAATTTCACCCAAGCTTTGTTAAAGGCCTCAATTATCCCAACAGGGACTGAGTCAAGAGACTGCCTTTCATGTCAATCTTCTTCTTATATAGCCATATTAATATTTAAACATAGAATTTTTACAGCTAATGCTTGAGGTTCACCTGAACCTTTCCTTTGAACTTCTTCTGAGCTCAAATAAATCAATCATCTAGGTACCCTGGAATCTTCACATCCTGGAAAGTTTATAGAGAGGCAGTTGGAGGCCCCTTCAGCTTCTATAAAATTCTATCAAGACTTTGCTGGGTACTCCATCAATTTCTCTCTTTTAAATGCCATTTGAATGAGCCATTCCCAAACTTCTACACTGTTTGCCTTAATTGTTGTCCCCATTCTTTTATTATTATTATTATTTTGAGTCAGAGTCTGACTCTGTTGCCTGGCTGGAATGCAGTGGTAAGATCTCTGTTCACTGCAATCTTCACCTCCCAGGTGCAAGTAATTCTCCTGCCTCAGCCTTCTGACTAGCTGGGATTACAGGTGTGTGCCACCATGCCCTACTAATTTTTGTGTTTTTAGTAGAGACAGGGTTTCACCATGTTGACCAGGATTGTCTCCATCTCTTGACCTCATGATCCACCCACCTCAGCTTCCTGTCCTCATTATTATTTTTATTTTTTTCTGTTTATAATGTCCTAACATTCAGGTGTGTATTAAGCTATTTTCACGCTGCTGATAAAGACATACTTGAGACGGGATAATTTACAAAAGAAAAAGGTTTATTGGACTTAACAATTCCGTATTCCTGGGAGGCCTCATAATCATGGCAGGAGGTGAAAGGCATGTCTCACATGGCAGCAGACAAGAGCAGAGAGCTTGTGCAGGGAAACTCCCCTTTTTAAAACCATCAGATCTCATAAGACTTATGGTCCTGCCATAAAGACCTGCCCCATGATTCAATTATTTCCAACTAAGCCCCTCACACAACAGGTGGAAATTCAAGATGAGATTTGGGTGGGGATACAGCCAAACCATATCAAGGTTTTATGTGAGATAGCTGGGATAAAAGTTCTGAAACTATCTCTTTATATGCTCGGGAGGCTTCACCCACAGAGTCACATAGACTGCCCATGCTGGTGGGTTTAGCAGTTATTACCTAAATGAGTGGAATATCATTAGGGAGCTTGCTTTTGTTGTCATACAGGCACTCCAGTATTATTTGTATCCAAGCCATCACCACAAAGAGAGCAGCCACTTGAGTATCCGTGTGAGCCCAAACATTCTCCACTAATCAGAATTGTTCAATGCCATAGACAAAGGTCTTTGATCTAAAGTTTTCACAAGTCATTTTAATAAGGGCTTATCACAGAATTTCTTCTAATGATTTGTAGTTACTTGATTTCTTCTGTATACTACTTTTTACTTTCATGACTTTTTTTTTCCTTTTGTTATTATTTGTCCAGTTTTAATGACCATTTCAATTGTAACTGGTCTCATAGGTATAGCCAATTTATCAGTTGTAGTTGCCCAAGTTCCTATGATTGGAGCTCCTCTTGCCTGAGGGCAAAGGTCAACTGAAAGATTTTTTTCCTTTGGCTAGTGCTGAAAGCAGTACCAATTGAACTAAATTTTTAGTCAATCTGCTATCAGCTTGAGGTTTCTCTTAATCCATTTCCATAGCTCCTGATGTTCAGATTCTACCATTTTTACATTCCATGGAAAGTTTCATTATCAGTACAGATTCCAAACTTGTATTAGGCAACTATGCAACATCAATGGTTCATTTTAACACCTTTAAAGAACAATCATTTTTTATTTCTGAATAATAGCTTAGTCATATTATTGGTTAAGAGTGAGTAAATGACCTTTTAATATATCCCATTTTGACACCAACTTTACTAACTAGACAGTATTCAATTACTAAATAAGACTCACAATACTCAACATGACAATGCATGCTTACAAAATTATAATTTACTACTGGAAAAGCATACAATTCAGCAGCAGCATTAAAGCAAGGACATGGATTACAACCAATGGCTGCCTCACAGCAATTAATCTAGGAAGGCCAAGTTCCAATCTACAGGTGCAAACTCCACCTGACTTCCATTTGTAAATGTCATGGTAGATGAACTTTCTCACTTAAATCAGAAACCACTGGCAAATATACAGAATCCTCAGAATGAGGGAGTCTAAATGGAGCTTCAGCCAGGATTACATGTTCCCTGCTAATCTGGCTGGCATATTCTTGCTTTGCGATCAGCCCCAGTGACAGAGCCCTTAAAAGGTCTCATTGAGACAAGTTGCAAGTCTTTAATCAAAAAACAATCCTAACAAGCTGATATAGACTATCCCCAAACTTCTCACACCCATGATTACAAAGCAGCACTCATAGTCAGTATGATTTATGTTTTGATCAGAGTTCAGTGCTTGGTATATGCTTATTTCAGTGAAACATATCAGGCTAATTGCAATCCTGCTAAAATCAACCCTCACAGTCCAACTCATATCATCATCTTTCAGTATCTTAATCTAATAATCATACTTCTAATATATTTTATTTCCCTGAAAACTTTTTTGGCATAGTATAGGGATGAGCTCAATTAACAAAAATCTATTTTTAATAATAATAATTTAGGTATTGGTATATGTACATACATCTATGTATGTATAATTATTGTTAAATGCTCTTTTCACCATATGATGCTTATTTCAAACTGTGTGGGTATTTATCATCTCACTTATCATGAATTAAGATATGAATTCTTTCCGTTAGCTCCCCATCATCAATAGAGCATAATCTGTCCTGCTTTAAACTGGTTGGATGCTTTATTGTTGGGAGCTCTTTCTGTCTATTTTCTGTTTTCTGGGATCCATGGCTGCTTGGCATTTGCTATCTATCATCATCTTTCATGTTTCTCTGAAAGATTTTCTGTAAAACTTTAATACACATACAAAACAGTAATTTGCTAGGAAGATATTCACTCCTTTGAATGTCCCCTGTTCTTATGCCTTCTTTTATTCACAAGCAATATAGTTACTTCTACCCTTTTATCTCTAGTCTTCCACTGATATTCAGCCCGTGACAACCATTTCACTTGCTAAGCATTGCTGTTTATCTTCAGGTTTCTAAAAACGTTTAGAACATTTTAAAAACTGAACAAATTAAACAGTTCCCATCACAGTCTCACCTTTAATATTTCAATAGTCCATTTCAGTTTCCTTTTCTGTGAATTTCTTTGTTATGATCTGCATTATGTACCAATCCCTGAACTAGCAACTGTGGCAACCAAGGCCAGGCAATTCCATTATGTGACTACTCTAAGTCTATTACATTCAAATTTCAGGAAATGGTTGTCCACCATTTCCAAATAAACATTGTGTTATCATAAAAAGTAAAAAAAGAGTATACTGGGGAGCAAAAAATCATAGATACCATGACCCCCTAAATGTAGCAAGATTGTAGTAATGAGAAATGTAGTAGTAGGAAGCTAGGTATGTTCACAGCAGGAAGCTGCTCAAATAAGTGAGTATTGGGGGTTTTGTTTGTTTGTTTTTAATCCTCTAAATACTAGCCTGAAACAGTGATTTTCTAGGTTTGACTTAATCTTCTTCCAAATTCAATTCCAAAAGAATAATATCTTTTAAGCTTATTACCCAAGAAATAAAAAAATCTAAAATAAAAATTCAGCATGTTTTAAAAACTGAAAGAATGATACAGGTTATGCCTTGGATGATAGATATGATTGCCTTCTTAGCCATCTTTAACTCCTTACTACATAAAGGAAACAAAGCAGAAGCTTAATGGAAAAAGATTCCAAATTGGGAATGAGAGTGTAGGGGTGGTGAGAGTAGTAAAATAGAATATCTTATTTAATTATCTGAAATGCATGTTCACTGTCTTTTACTAACTTTTCTCAAGACTCACTGAGGGATATAACATGAATTCAAACATGATAAACCCATTATAATACAGTCTACATTAAATGTCATTATTTAAGAAGGTGAATACTTAAATACAGCCATTAGGACTTACAAAAAAAGAGAGGAAGCAAGAAAAAAATGCAGAAGTTTTAAAGCAATATGTACAATCTCCTGAAAGCTTATGGACAGGTATATATTTTATAGGAGCTTTACTAAATTTTTTGTTTTTTCCTTTTTTTATTTGTGAAAAAATACATACATAAAATTTATCATCTTAATATTTTAAGGTTATGGATTAGTAATAATAGTAAATACATTCATAATATTTTGCAGTCATCATCACCATCCATTTCTATATCTGTTCATCTTGTATAACTGAAACTCTTATCCATTAAGCAATAAATCGTCATGTCTTCTTCCTCTAGACCCTGGCAATCAGCATTCATTTTCTGTCTCTGTGATTTTGACCATACTACCTACCTCATAGGTGGAATCATGTGGCATTTTTGGGGGGTGTGTGTGACTAGCTTATTTTACTTAGCATAATGTCCTTAATATTCATCTATGTTGCAGAATATGTCAGAATTTTTTCCCTGTTAAGGCCAAATAATACTCCATTAGAGGTGTATGCCACATTTTGCCTATCCATTTACACCAAAGGATACTTTGGCTCCACATTTTAGCTACTGTGAATGATGCTGCTATGAACATGGGTGTATAAATATCTCTTTAAGACCCTATTTTCAAATTCCTTTGGGTATAAATTCAGAAGTGAATTACTGGATTATACGGTAATGTTATTTTTAATGTTTTGAAGAACTCCATACTGCTTTTTACAATGGCTCTATTATTTCACATTTTATGTAAGCATTCTAATATCTCCACTTCCTCTGGAAAACTTGTTAATTGTCTTTTTTAGTTATCATCCTCATGGGTGAAAGGTGCTGTTTTATTGTCATTTTTGTTTGAACTTCCCTAATGATTAGTGATGCTGAGCATATTTTCATGTGCTTATTTGCCATTTGTATGCCTTGTTTGGAGGAGAAATTTCTATTCAACTTTTTTGTCCATTTTGAATCAGGTTTGTTGTTGTTGCTGAGTTTACGTTTTCTGTCTATGTATTCAGGAGAGCAATCTCTTAGCAGATATATGATTTACAAATGTTTTATCATGTTCTGTGGATTGTCTTTTTACTCTGTTGCGATTGTCTTTCTAAGAAAGCAAATTTTACTGTATATCCTTAAGGTGTACAGATTATCCTTGCACACTGTAATTTTTAAATAAAATCCAATTTGTCATATTTTTCTTTGGTTGTCTATGCCTTTGATGTCAGATGATCCAGTATACTACTGCCAAATCTAATGTTATAAAGGTTTTGCCTTACCTTATTTTCTAAGAGTTTTATGGTTTTAAGTCTTACATTTAGACTTAAAATGTATTTTGAGTTAATTTTTGCATATGGTATTAGGTAAGGGTTCAACTTTTTTCTTTGCATGTGCATAATCAATTTTACCAGTACTATTTGTTGAAAAGACTGACTCTCCTTTCCCACAGAATGGTCTTGACACCCTTCTCAAAATCATTTGACAACAGATGTGAGCGTTTCTTTCTGGGCTCTCTATTGTATACCATTGGTATATATGTCTATCTTTATGCTCGTATCACACTGTTTGATTACTGTAACTTTGTAGTAGGTTCTTAAAACCAAGACGTGTGCATTCTCCAGCCTGTTCTTTTTCAAGATTATTTCAGCTATTCAGGCTTGAGATTCCATGTAAATTTTAAGATAGATTTTTTTTTATAACTGCAAGCATATTTAGAATTTGATGCTTTAAATAGGGATGCATTGAATGTATAGGTTTGAGTAGTATTTCATTGTAACAATATTAAGTCTTTAAATCTATGAACATGAGATATGTTTATTTATTTATGTCTTTAATATCTTTCAGCAATGTTCTGTAGTTTTCAATTGATAAATCTTTCACCTCTTTGGTTAATTCCAAAGTATTTTATTCTTTTTAATGCTATCATAAATAGAATTATTTTTATAATTTATTTTTCAAATTGGTCATTGTAAATGTGTTGAAATACAACTAAGTTTCCTGTGTTGATTCTGCATCCTACCAATTTGCTGATTTCATTTGTTAGTTCCAATGAATTTTTTGTAGAATCTTTAGAGTATTCTACATATAAGAATAGGGATAATTTTTCCTTTTTCTCTCCTATATGTCTTTTATTTCTTTTTCTTGCCTAGTTGCTCTGGCTAGAACTTCCAGTACTATATTGAAAATAAGAGATGAAAGCATGCACCGCTGCTTTGGTCCTAATACAGCAGAAAAGCTTCCAATCTTTCACTATTAGCTTTTGCTGTAGGTTGCTTATATATAGCTTTTATTATGTTAAAGTAATTTCCTTTTATTTCTAGGTTACTTAGTGTGTTTATTGTGAAAACGTGTTGAATTTTGACACGTTTTTCTGCGTCAACTGACATGACCACGTGGGATTTTTCTCTTTCTCTTAATGTGGTGTATTACATTAATTGATTTTTATATGTTAAAGCATCCTTGCATTCCATGAATTAATCCCACTTGGTCATGGTATATAATCCTTTTAGTATGTTGCCGAATCCAGTTCACTAATACTTTGTTGAGGATTTCTGCATCAAAGTTCATTAGACACACTGGCCTGGAGTTTTCCTTTTTTGTATCTTTTACTATGGCATCAAGATAATGCTGGCCCCATAAAATGAACTAGGATGAATTCTTTCTTCTCCAAGGTTTTGGGAAAAATTTGAGAAGAATTGGTATTAATTCTTCTATAAATGAAAGAATTCACCAGTGAAACCATCGGGTCTAGATCTTTGGTTGTTTATGTCACAAAATTACATTTTTATACATTGTATACCCCAAACCATAAACAAATAATTATTTTAAATGTATTAATCTTCAAATCATATAAGAAACAAAATATGAAGTTATGAGCCAAGCTGAAATGCTTGCTTTTAGATAATAATCATTTTTTTAATGCGCATTTCCAAAATCATGCAGCAAACAAAAAGAGCAGTTACCAACCATTGTTGCAATCACACTGGCTTTTGTACTTGCTCACATATTTATCTTTATTGATATTTTGTTTCTTCATGCAGCTTTGAGTTACCATCTAAAATTGTTCATTTCATCCTGCAGGACTCCCTTGACTGTTTCTTGCTGAACAAGTCTATGATAATGAACTCCTTCAGCTTTTCTTTATCTGAGAAAGTCTTAATTTGTTCCTTGTTTCTGCAGGATAGTCTTTCTGGATATAGTATGAGTTTACGGTATTTTTTTCCTTTTAGCACTTTGAATATATTTGCCCTTATAGGTTTCTGATGAGAAATATGCTAATAATCTTATGGAGTGTCTCTTGGGTGTGGTGAGGCACTTCTCACATGCTGCTTTCAACATTTTATCTTTGAATATCAGAAGATTTATAATAAAGAGTCTCTGAGAGGGTCTCTTTGAGTTAATCTTATTTAGAGTTCCTTAAACTTCTGGAAGGTTTATACTCATAAATGTCATCAAATTCAGCAAATTTTCACTCATTTCTTTAAAAGTTCTCTCTACTTCTTGATCTTTCTTCTCATTCTGTTATTGATTCACTCGATAGTGTCCCAAAGGTCCTGTAAATTCTGTTTACATTTCTTTATTTTTTTTTATTCTGTTCATCAGACTTAATAATTTCCATTGTTCTATCCTCAAGTTTGATAAATCTTTTTCCACTTGCTTAAATCTTCCTTTAAAGCCCACTGTTTTATATTTTTGGAGATAAGAGTCTCACTCTGTCACCCAGGCTGGAGTGCAGTGCTGTGATCTCAGCTCACTGAAGCCTTTGTCTTCCAGGTTCAAGCGATTCTCATGCCTCAGTCTCCTGAGTAGCTGGGATTACAGGTACCCACCACCACATCCAGCTAATTTTTTGTATTTTTAGTAGAGACAGGGTTTCACCATGTTGGCCAGGCTAGTCTTGAACTCCCAACCTCAGGGGATCCAACTGCTTCAGCCTCCCACAGTGCTTGGATTACAGGTGTGGGCCACCATGCCTGGCCTAAAGCCGTCTTGTACATTTTTCATTTCATCTATTATTGTATTTTTAAGCTCCAGAATTTTTTTTAGGTTTTCTGTTTATTAATATTTTATTTTTGTTCATACATAATTTTCTTGACCTTCTCTACAACTTATTTTAGTTCTTTCAGTATCTTTAAGATAGTTGTATTAAAGTTTTTGTCTAGTTGATCTACCAACAGTTTTGTTTTGTTTTGTTTTGTTTTTTCAAAAATAGTTTTGAATGATTCCTTTTCCCCCTTTGAATGGGGCGTACTTTCCAGTTTTTGGTGTTTTTTAATTTTTGTATTCTTTATGGGTTTTGTTGTCGTTGTTGAAAACTGAATGCTTGAATCTAGTAATGTGATAACTTTGAAAATCGGATTCTCCCTCTTCCCCTGGTTTTCTTGAGTTGTATTATTTTTGTTTGTTTCTTTATTGTTTTAGGCTGTCTTTGTGGCAAAGATCAACCAGAAGTACAACTTAAGGTTTTCATAGTCTTGTCTGCACCTGTGCGTTTCCTGGGTATGAGACATCACTTTCTATATTTCTCTTTGTATACAATTGTTTTTGAATATTCTAGTCTTTAATATCTGACTCCAAAAAGAGGATAACAGAAAAAAATAAATAGTAGAGAAGAAAAGAATACCAGCAGACCTCTAAATCTTTTGGAAGCACTTCAACCAGTGGGGGATAAGCTTTCAGAAACTGGGGTGAATGCTACAACAATGACTAACCACCTCTTTGTCTAAACTTGAGCACAGATCACTAATATTTGGAACACAGGGTTTTTTATTTTTTTTCCCCACTCTGGCTCCCATAACACATGCACAGATGCATGCTATGGGACTGAGGATGGGTGGTAAGCAACAGCTACTGTGCTAAGAACTTTAATTGACTGAAATTAATCACAATTTAAAGTCCAAATTTCCCTTTGAAAGTTGGAAGTCTTTAATAGACTCCAGAATTCACGCATACACACACAAAAGATACATCTGCTAGACTCTGACAGTGCAATTGCTATTTGGATAATGAGACAGATTCTTGGTACTTTATAGTCTGCTACCTTCCCAGAATTCTCTGCTCCATTAATATTTCTATTTGATATGTATCCACAATACTGATTTCAGAAGTCATACAGAATGTTATCTGACTTGCATCCAAATTAATATTCCCTAACTGTTCCTGGCCAGTTTTGACTAAAAGATGCTTGAATATAATCGTTTATAGTTTTTTTCTTGATCGTTTTGTTTTTTTGAGACAGATTCTCATTCTGTCACCCAGGCTGGAATGCAGTGCTGCAATCTCGGCTCACTGCAACCTCTGCTTCCTGGGTTCAAGTGAGTCTCCTGCCTCAGCCTCCCAAGTAGCTAGGGCTACCAGCACCCACCAGCATGCCTGGCTATTTTTTTTTTTTTTTTTTTTTTTTTTGTATTTTTAGTGCAGATGGGATTTCACGATGTTAGTCAGGCTAGTCTTGAACTCCTGACCTTGTGATCGGCTGGCTTCAGACTCCCAAAGTGCTGGGTTAACAGGTATGACCCACCTCAATGGGCTATAATAGTCTTTTAGTAGCCTTTTAGAGAAGCTTAAATAGGTACTTAAGTATATCTATACTACAGTCAGCATAATATTAACTCAATCTTTTTTTTTCATTTCCTATTAAATATTTCCCAAATCAAGCTAAAGAAACATGAGAGATTGTGGTTTGAGTCTCTTCAAATCCTTTGGTCTCTTAATGAGAACACATATTTTACAACATTAACAATATATTTATAATGCAAATCTATTCATTATTTATCTAGGAATTTAAACTATTCAAGTTAATATTCACTTAAAATGGTCAACATATGTAGACAATCAAATATGTAAGTTTATGTGTGATTCTAAGGGACACATATACTTAACTATATGTACATTAAAAACGTATACGATACATCTATTACACATGCACATGATAATTTATAAGTCTATTCTTGCAAAAATCTTAGCTATAGCTAATGAATTTAAAGGATATTTATTGCATCTTTTTTTCTAATTATTAAATTGTACAGTATGTAGCCTTCTCAGACTGGCTTCTGTAGCTTAGAAACATACATTTAAGTTACCTCTGTGTTTTTTAATGGCTTAACAGCTCATTTCATTTTAGTGCTGGATAACATTCCATTGTCTGGATGTGCCACAGTTTACTAACATAATCACATAGAGAAGGACATCTTGGTTGCAAGTTCTGGCAATTATAAATAAAGTTGCTATAAATATCTGTGTGCAAGTTTTTTTGTGCATACAGATTTTTTATTCACTTAAGTACACTCCTTTGCTCATGTCTTGTCCCATGAGAATAGTGTTGGTGCAAAACAGATAATTAAGAATTGTTTGTTAATTAAAATAAAATCTACAGCAAACTAAGAAAGTACCTACAGAAGCTATCTAGACAGTATAAATATGATGGCTGGTGAAAGGGCACTAAATTCAAAAGCTTATATAGATACCAATGTTTTTATCACTATCAAGATACATACACTTATATATATTTGTATACATGTATAATATGGCTATTACCTATCGCACACATCTTTCTATCAAGATACATACACATATGTATGGATGGATAGATGAATACATAACACATATGTATGGATGGATAGATGAATACATAACACATATGTATGGATGGATAGATAAATACATAACACATATATCTAGCCATCCATACATATGTATATGTATGTATCTTGATAGTGAGAAAGACATGTAATATATATAGATAGTGAAAAAGACATGTGAAATACGTAAATTGACAATTGAAATACTTAGATGTTGGGACATAAAAATGTTGTTAACTCACTTCTTTCACCCACTAAAACTGTCACACAATTTAGAATGTACAGACAGAAAACACCAAATAACCACTGGTTATATGCAGCATTATATTTTTAATTTAAAAAGTAGTGAGATACGGGCTGGCCGTGGTGGCTCACGCCTGTAATCCCAGCATTTTGGAAGGCTGAGGTGGGTGGATCACGAGGTCTGGAGGTTGAGACCAGCCTGGCCAACATGGTGAAACCCCATCTCTACTAAAACACAAAAAAATACCTGGGCATGGTGACACATACTTTTAATCCCAGCTACTTAGAACGCTTAGGCAGGAAAATTGCTTGAACTCAGGAGAGGGAGGTTGCAATGAGTGGAGATTGCATCATTGCACTCCAGCATGGGTGACAGAGTAAGACTCCATCTCTAAATAAATAAATACATAAATAAATGAATAAATAAATAAATATGAGAGGTACATTTGCAAATCCATTTTTTATAAATAGATATAAAAAATTTTCATATTTAAGTTTTTTCATCACAATATCTTTCTATTAATGTCACAAAAGAAAAAGAGAGGCTAAAGAATACTGCCAAAAAGTTTTGCTAATATGTTATGGGATTTTTGTTACTGCTTTTGCTTTTGCTGGGTTTTTGTCTTTTTTTTTGCCCCCAGAGAATCTAGCAGTCAACTTGACCTCTACTTCATGGTTAATGACTCATCTGTTGTTAAATTTCCGAAGTAAACGCACAGCCCCACTGTCTTTTTTAAAAGCTTATAAATGGTTTCCCAAAAATTTTTTTTAAAAAACCCTTTAATACATCAAAATAATGAGATTGTAGACATGAAACTACACTATTTGCAGCTTTTCAAAAACAGAGTCCTGAGGGAAAATATACTATGAATGCCTCAAGAAATTACACTTCTCTGGATGTGTGTGTGTGAAATATACTTCATGGAAAGAATTTATTGGAAGCTCTCTTACAAAAGAAATAAGATGATAGAAAAATAAATCCTCCAAGAAGTAACTACTTTTCATCATTTCTGAATAAAATTAATCCTTAAAAAAAAGTCTTTAAAAAAAGTATCAATTATTTACCTCCTCTTATTCTGAATCTTCAATTTTGTGGCAATTTATTAGATAAATTCTGTTTAATCAGAAAACCAAGTGATTCTTATATGTATTTAAGTATTCCCTTCCAGATATATGTGAACCATCTTGCAGCCTTTGATGAAGTTTACTGCTGGCCTGTAATAATAATAATCAGACTCTATATGGCTGTAGATTTCCCAAGTCAAATATCAAGGTTAAAAAAAAAACCAGTATTATTCTGAGCAACTGACCTGTTCATGCACATCAATTCTTAAAACAAAAATTAAAGAAACATTGCTATTTCTGTAAAGCTTTGCTGGAACATCAAATCTAAAAAGTGCTCTTTATTATATTTTTGTTTGCAAATCATTAGTAATTAAATGGAATAAAGGAATGTATTAACATAGGAAAAGCTATGGCTCTGTATGTTTTAGGCAATTTCTAAATTTACCCACGAGACAAAACACTACTAATCTCAGTCTATGTATTGAAAGCAGTTACATTTTTTTCTTGCACCAACAGTGGTTGTATCTGGAGATGAAATAAAATGTGCAATGTCATATATATTTTATTCTATTTTTTTCACTACTGTAAATATTTTGAAGACATTGTTCTTATTACTGTTTTTTTTTATCTTTTTCTCTATTCCAGGAAGTAGCCAGATTTTTTGTGTGTGTGGAGTTGAAAAATTAAGCTTTTGAAGACAACTTTCTCATAAAAAAATCTATCTTTCATAAAAGTTTAAACTCAGTGAGAAGTTTAGATTTGCTGAAAACATATCTGGAGACTCCTGGGGAATCACGAGACCATTGTAGGGGTCCACAAGGTCATACAGTTTCTTTTTAATAATTACAAATTTTGTCATTATGTTCAATAAACAAAAAGTGTGCTTGCATACTTTTACACTCTAAGAGTTTTTCTTTCATTTCTAATATGATAAATAACTCTTGCATAAACAAGAGTTCTTCAATATCTTCAATAACATTTAGGAAAGTAATTCTTAAAAAAAGGTTTACGACTGCAGCTTTAAGTAATCTAGAAGGGGAGGGATGAAATTGGAGTACGTCTGTGAGGCTGAGCAGGGTCATGTTGAGAAAGAGGAAGTAAATTTCCCACCATTGGAAAGTAACAGATCAGTTTCACCCAATTTCCCAGCAATTCTTTTTCCTCTGGGAGGTACTACGATCAAAGGAGGCTGAACACTAAGCCCTAAGTACTCTAGCTCTGCTTAGATTTCTTGGTATCTCCAAGTTGGTAAGGCACTGCAACATGGGAATAATGTAGCTGAATTGCCTGCCTTCATGGAAATAGGTGGACTAGAGCAATTAGGATATGTAGATATGTATACCAGTGGCACTCATGATGTACTAAAGCATAGAAAGTTCTCTTTCTTTTACAGTTAACTTGTGTAATCATTTGTTTGTCAAATCTCCCTTTGGGGAAATCTTTCTTCTGAGTTGATGTCTAATCTTGGCATAAAGAAGATTCCAGGTGCCTGGTCCTCATTATAGAAGCAAGATACCTTTCCTTTTCATACCTTGGCATAACCAGGAGGCTGGCATGAGACTAAAATATAACAACCAGGTGCTCTCTCCTGAGATAGTAAATTTTGAGCCAGTAACACCAGGATAGAAAGAAAGTTGGGAGAATATTCATCATAGTGATTCTGATGGCAGTAGCAGTGACAGCAGATGTCCTGGCTGCTGTTTCCTTCCTCTTTTCTTTCAGGACTCCTTTAATTTCTGTCCATGTATAGCCTGCTACCTCAACACCACCCTTGCCAGACCAATATTCTTCCAACAAAACCCCCTATGCTTAAGTCAGTCATAACTTCCCCATCGCACACACACACACACACACACACACACACACACACACACACACCCCTAAGGAGATAAAGACCATCTCCACTATAATAGGCCAACAAACACAAACTCTGAAACCACTGAGATTGTATATCTCTCATGCTCATCGAGATGAGAACAGGAATCTAGACTAAATTTGATTTCTTAAATAATGAAGAAAAAATCACAATTTATATTAAAAAGAAAGTTAGAAATTCACCAATTTCATATTTACTGTCAACAATTAGCCACCTATATAATTATTGTTTCTGTCTTAAATTCCATTTATTTAGCAACCCAGTATGAAGCTCAGTTAAGATTATTGAATATAGAATTAGGAATATATAACAGGATTCCTGAAAAGGAGGATTTTTAACATGCAAAAAAAGGTGTCACTTAAAATTTGGCAGACGTTTTTTAAATTCTGAGTGAAGAGAGTAAAGAATACCTAAGAAGAGCTTTCATACTCTGCAAAAAAAAAAAAAAAAAAAAAAAAAAGACTTCAGTTGTCCTTATCATATAAATGAAATACCTATAGAGGAACTTTTTTTTGGTTTATCTATTGATAAAGCATACCTTTTCAAAATCCTTTGTATGCTGAGTAGAATTTTAGATAGAACACAGGCAAGTGTGAAGTGGCAAGGTATTGTAGTAATTGAGAGGTCAAACTCTGGAGTCAGACTGTTAATGGATTTGATGCTAACACACATACACATACGCACACACAGAAACACATACACATAATGTAGTTGACCCTTGAACAACATAGTGGTTAAGGCTATGAACCCCCTACACAGTCCAGAAACTTAACAGCTTACTGTTTGCTGAAAGCCTTACCAATAACATAAACAGTTGATTAACACATACTTTGTAACACATATTACAATTATTATATACTGTATTCTTACAATAAAGTAAGCTTGAGAAAAGAAAATGTTATTAAGAAAATCACAAGGAAGAGAAGTGTATTACTAAGTAGAACTTGGTCATCACAAAGGCCTTAAACCTCATTGTCTTCACATTGAGTAGGCTAAGGCGGAAGATGAAGAGAAGGGGTTGGTCTTGCTCATGGGTAGGAGAGGCAAAAATGGTGGAGGTGGTGGAAGGGGAGGAAGGAGAGGAGACACACTTAGTGTAAGTTTTATTGAAAATAATATGCATATATATATAGACCTGCACAAGTTCAAACCCATGTTGTTTGAGGCTAAACTGTTTATTTATTACTTTGGAAAATTTTCTTAATTGATCAGCCCTCAGGTTCTTTATCTGTAACATAAAACTATTTATAATATAACATAGTATCTGTGATATAATAGGAGCTATAGGGTTATTGCAAAGATTAAAAGAAAATATACATAGCTAAATACATTTTAACTATATTTATTAGGAATTTTAAAAGCTCTTGGCAGGAGCCTATTCAAGATTTCTAAATAGCCCCTTTGCAGTTCAACCATTTTTAGGGCCTTTTGAATTATGCGTGATGGTCTTGACGGAGGTTGACTGATAGGGAAAGGGGACTCATATCTCTAAATGTGAATTCAAAGAAAGTAAAGGGGAGTCTACTGGGTGACACAGAATAGAGAAATCATTAATTTGGTTAAAAAAATTTCACAAGCTATTAAATTAAAAATCAGATTTCTTTAGCTCCTATTTTTGTAGATTATCTGAAAGAGATCTTAGTAAATATGTATGAAAATTAAGATCATTATTCAGTAAGAAAGATGACTGAGCAAGAAATAGTTTGCAATGAAACTGATAAAATTTTCTTCAAAGTTTGTAAGGAATAAAAATCAGCTTCTTCTTGGTAAGGTAAGGTTGAGACACTTCAAAAACAATTTTCTGTCATCTTATGTATGGGATGAATTTGAATGACTCATAAAGAAGGAATTTAAAATAAAAAACAAAAGGGAGAAAAAAGAAATATCTTTACTGAACTGAATAAAGTAGTCAATTTTGAAAGTGAAAGTAGAAAAAAATAATGGTCCCTAAAATAGAGGAAAATGTGCAGATTTGTGAATACTAGAGATAGAGACATTTTAAATTTAGTAGCTTCTTAAAGTAAAATCAGCATAAAAGGTAAATGTTTATGAAATAATAAAAAATAAACTATAGTAAATTAAGGACTAGCATATATTATGTTCATAATGTTTTATCTTTGCGCTGCCTTAATAATTTTCTATTTTGTAAGAAGAAACAAAGAGTCAAAATATACCACTAAGAAATGGTACAATATGTGATAAGATTTGGATGTATGTCCCCTCCAAATATTCTTTGAAAGGTAATTTCCAATGTTAAAAGGTAATCCCCAAAGGTAAACCCTGGTGTGTGTCTATGTGGCAGGGGTGGTTGTTTAGGTCATGGGTGTAGATCCCTCATGAGTGGCTTGCTGCCCTCCTCACAATAATAAAATAGTGAGTTATCACTCTGAGTTCACAGGAGAGCTAGTTGTTTAAAAGAGTGCAGCACCTTTTCCCCTCTCTTGTTCCCTCTCTCGCTGGCTCCCCTTCAACTTCCCTCATGATTGTAAACTTCCTGAGGCCTCAGCAGAAGCCAAGCACATGCTGGTGCCATGCTGTTATAGCCTGCCGAATTATGATCCAAATAAAGTTACTGTCTTTATAAATTACACAGTATCAGGTATTCCTCTATAGCAATGCTAATGGACTCATAGATAGATAGATAGCTCTGTGAATATATATATATATATATATATATATATATATATAGCGCCATAAAAATATATATGCCTATAAAGATATATAGAGATATCTCCATAAAGATATAGAGATATCTTCATAAAGATATATATCTCCATAAAGATATATATATCTCTCCACAAAGAGATATATATCTATCTCTCTATATATATACTTCTTTAAAGTTAAATGAAATTTTATAAAATGAAGAACCTATCCTAAGATTTTCACTATTGCTCAATTTATTTTCAAGAATGGAATTAATGCAATAATATATACATACTCTAAAGGAAATCCCTAGAGAGCTCTTCTTGCAGGTGAGATAGACATAATCAGAATAGAACATGACTCCAGCCATAACAGCCAAAAGTGTATGTATATGTACATATATATATTTGTACACACACAAGCACACACACACACACACACACGTGTTTACTAAAAGCACCGTAGAGGAAACACACAAGAAAAAGGAAATAAATTCCGAACATAGATAAGTAGTCTGTGTGCTAGTAGAGCTATTTGTCAACTCTTTGACTAGTCCAGGCCCAGGTGAGTGAGGACTGGTCTTGTCACAGGCAGAGGAATTCTCCCAGATTAAAGAGAAACTAGAAGGGCTTTTAATGTCTGTGTGGCCAGGGTTGGTAACTGAAATAAATAGGAGGCCTAGCTGAAGAGCCAGATCTCTTCATTCACCTTCTAATGCTCCTGTCTGGGATTTTTGCTGAATTTGGAGAAGCGTAAATGCAACAGAGTTTGAGGGTTTGGCTAGCAAGAAGAAACAGAAACAAATTTCTCCAATTCTTTAGTTTTGTTGGAAATAGAGGCCTGGAATAACGACAAACAAATCATCTTTATGGGCTTTCTAATGAGGAAGTAAAATGGAACTGACTATAGCAGTAACCCAGATCTGATCCAGCATAACTATCGATTGGGTTGGATCAAATGAGTCAGCCACTCATACTATCTGGCTGGAAGAAGAAAGAGCATTCTGGGTGGAAATAATATTACTCCAGGGTGCATAACTCTTTTAAATACAATGCCAGAAAAAATTAAATATTATGAGATATAAGAAGCAGAAAGTGTGACTAATAATCAAGAGAAAAAATAAAACAGTAGGCAAGTTTCAAAAAGAGTACAGAAATTGGAATTAACAGGTAAAGTTTTTTTATTGTAAATATTGTAAAGAAATTATAGCAAAAATTAGACAAAAGGGGGGACAATGTAGAGAAACTCGAGAGAAATATGATCTCTTAATAATAATAACTGGATATGCTGCAACAAAAATGCAGCATTTAAAAATTATTGGATATACATAACAGAAAATACAAAACAGGAAAAGAAATTCCTGTTTCTTTTCCTGAAAAGAAATTCCTGTTTCTTTTCCTGAAAAGAAACTACTGAAATACAAAATTAAAGAAATTACCAAAATTTAAGCATAAAGAGATAATAATGATGATGCCAGATGAGCAGTTGTAATGAAATAAACATGAGAGATATATGAAATAATATTAAATAATTCTAACATACTTATAATTACAATTTCAGGAAGAGGCAGGAGGAATTCTAGAATTAATAGCCAAGAATTTCTCAATACTGATGGAACAAATTCACAGAGTCAAGAAGATAAGTATATCTTATTTATAAAAAAACACAAAGAAAACTACACATAGGAAAGTCAGAGTCAAATTGGAAAAAGGTAAAGGTAAAAATAAAATCTAAATGTAGTTAAGAGAAAACATTCATGGAAGCAATGATGAGAATGACATTTGACTACTCATGAAACAATGGAATTCAGTAGACAATGAATATTTTAAGTAGTGGGGAAAAATGCTAGCCTAAAACCCTATATACTGAGAACATATAAAAACTAAATAGTAAATAAAGATAAATTCAGATTTTCACCAATAAGAGTAGAATACATATTCTTCCCAAGTACATATGGAACATTCTCTAGCATAGAACAAATGTTAAGCCACCCAAAATGTCTCAATAAATTTTGAAAAAATTGAAATCAGAAAAAGTATCTTCTCTGACCACAATGGAGTTAAATTAGAAATCAGTAACAGAAGGAAATCTGGAAAATTTACAAGTATGTGGAAATTAAGTAATACATTCACCCAATAGATTTAAAAAATCATTAAAAAATTAGAAAATATTTTGAGATGAATAGAAACAAAAACATAGCATACCAAAATTTTGGAATCCCACTTCTCAATTTTTGGTTTTGTTGAAATTGCTTTTGAAGATTTAGCCATAAATTCTTCACAAGAATTTATGAAGCCTGACATTGAGTAGGATATTTCTCAGCTTCTACACAGTAAGGTAAACTACCAATAGAAAAACCGACAACCTATAGAATAGAATGGTATAAAATATTTGCAGACTATGCATTTGACAAAGGTCTAATATCCAAATCTATAAGGAACCAGAACAGATGAAGCAAAAGCCAAATAACTCCATTAAAAAGTGGACAAAGGATATGAACAGACATTTCTTAAAAGAAGACCTTCAAGTGGCTAACATTTAAAAAATGTATATCATCACTAATCATTAGAGAAATGCAAATCAAAACCACAATGAAATACCATCTCATACCAGTCATTCTGCTAAAAAAGTAAAACAAACTAAAGATGTCAGTAGGGCTGAAGAAAAAATAGGAATGTTTATACACTGGAATATAGGAATATAAACTAGTTCAGCCACTATGGAGAGAAACTTGGAGATCTCTTAAAGAACCAAGAGTTGAGTTAACCATTTGACCCAGCAATACCAATACTGAGAATATACCCAAAGAAAAATAAATCATTCTATTACAAAGATACATCCACCCATACATTCACTGCAGCACTATCTATAATAGCTAACACATGGAATCAACCAAGGTACCGATCAATGTGAATTGGATTTAAAAAATGTGGTACATATACACTGTGGAATGCCATGTAGCCCCCCTAGAAAAACAAAATTACTAAATTCATGTCCTTTGCAGCAACATGGATGTGGCTGGAAACCATTAGCGTGAACAAACTAAAATAGAAACAGAAAAACAAATATCACATGTTCTCACATATAAATGGGAGCTAAACACTGAGTACACATGGACATAAAGATGGGAATGACAGGCAGTGGGGAATATAAGAAGAGGGAGAGGAAGAGGGGAGAAAGGGTTGAAAAACTACCTATCAGGTACTATGCCCGCTTTAATCATACTCCAAACCTCGGCATCACACAACACACCTTTGTGACAAACCTGCACGTGTGTCCCTGGAATCGAAAGTAAAAGTTGAAAAAAAAAATGGAATAATATAAATTTTAAAACAAATGATGCACTAAAACCTAAACATAGGATGCAGCAAAATTAGTGTCAGAGGAAAATTTATAGCAGTAAAGACTTACAATAAAAAGAAGAAAGGTTTGAAACCAGTAACCTAAACATCAATCTTCAAAAAACTAGAAATAAAAATAGAAAATCAAAGGAAGCAGAGGAAGGAAATAATGAAAATTAGAATAGAGATTAAAATTTTTGGCAGCTTTGCCACTACTAATAGTGGCCCAATAGCATCACAAAATATCATACTTTTCTCAAGACTGATCCTTAGTTATACTCCCGACCCAGAGATTTTAATCGATAATACTAAATCTATAATATTAGTATAATTAATGTAAAATCTATTTATGTAGTCTCTGTATATACAAATATATACAGATACATACACACACACAGCTATATATGATATATGATGTACTATAATATCAAATAGAATGAACACACACACACACACACACACACACACACACACACGCACAGCAACCCAAAAAAACCAGGACTTTTCAAGGATAGTTGATTATTTTGATCTTTGTCAGTTTGAAGTCTGTTTTAGCAGAGACTAGGATGGCAAAAGTGTCTTTGAGATTATCTGGGCTAATGAAAGAGGACAAAGGGGCTAAATGAAATTGACTATTACCCAAACTGTAACTACATATGCTTTTAAAAACAAGAGCAAAAATTTGAATTTTTGTGGAGGCAACAAATAGTGCGTGCACACACACATAACCTGAAATGCCAATCTGCTGCAGCATAAAGAAATGATCATTTTTATTTTTAGTAATGCGTTCAATCTGACAATGTGGCATTGGTGTAAGCTCAACATGTTAGTTAATCCTCTATCTAAATTAGATAATGCTCCCTAACTCAACTGGTTAAAGTCTGCCTTTGTATGTTTACAACAACGTATTCTGCCTTCTGAGGCTATAGTACACAGAGAGGTTCAGAAAGGCTGCAGCGACTATAATTTGTTCTTCCCCACAGGCCTAAGGGAATCAGAATCTGTTTTTAAGTAGGACCCCAGGTGACTCATCTACTTATTACATTTTGAGAAGCACTTTAAATTGAATATTCTACTAATGTCTATATGACTTTATCAAGCCTGACCCTCTTGCTATTTTGAGGATGATAATTCCCTGTTTGCG